>NC_069501.1:226310430-226377930 GCF_027579735.1 Bombina bombina
AACAGGGTATAATCATCCACCCCATTAAAACTATATATTGTATGTTTTTATTCAATATTTAATTCAAATATATGGAATATGTTGTATCTTATTAATCAAAAATCTTAACCTCAGCAGTTGGTTTAGACCTTAATTTGGCAAATAGTTATGAATCTAGGAAGTTACTTCTGGGTGGGGTCATCATTTTCTGATGCTTTTCTTATATAAAGTGACAGTCTACACCAGAATATTTATTGTTTAAAAAAGATAGATAATCCCTTTATTACCCATTCTCTATTTGCATAACCAACACAGTAATATTAATATACTTCTTTATCTCTGTGATTAACTTGTATCTATGCCTCTGCAGACTGGCCCCTTATTTCAGTTCTTTTGACAGACTTGCATTTTAGCCAATCAGTGCTGACTCATAAGAAACTCCATGGGAGTGATAACAATCTTATCTATATGGCCCACATGAACTAGCGCTGTCTAGCTGTGAAAAATAGTAAAAATGTACTTAGAAAAGAGGCGACCTTTAAGGGCTTAGAAATTAGCATATGAGCCTACCTAGGTTTAGCTTTCAACAAAGAATACCAAGGAAGTAAAGCAAATTTGATGATAGAAGTAAATTGGAAAGATGTTTAAAATTGCATACTCTATCTTAAAGTTTCATTTTGACTAGAATGTTCCTTTAAATAGCCTTTTTGTTCCCATTTATCCTTCTCTTTTGTATTTCAATAGCAAAGGACAAGTTAAATATTGTCAGGAACTGTTTGGTTCACTAAATATTCAAACAAGAAATCATAGTGTGAGAGTGGAGCCTCAGCTGCTGAGATTTATCTATGTGTTTACAATTAAATGTAAACATGAATATCCAGCAGGATAGTGTCAAGCAATAGATAATTCAGGTAGCTAAATTAATTTTAGGTCAGTTAGTGAGGTGACACTATAGCTACCACATGTGTTAACATACACCAAATAATTGCAGCAGTGTTCTCACACATTAACCTTTAACAGTTTATAGTATTGTATAATGTAACAGAGTTAGTACTGAGCTCATAACTTCAAACTATAGGTATACATAACATCAGTGTGGTTTCCATCTTTTAACTTAAGCAACATGGTAAGTAAGTTAAAGTCCCAGTTCCTATAGCTGACACATACAAAATACAAGTGGCCGGAGTATGGAGCAAGTTTGTATGGAAGTACCTGGATGGGGTTAATACCCCTTGTTGGAGAGGAGTTGGAATCCGGTTGAAGGTATTAGCCAGAGAGCAGGTAGATTACTGGAGGGGTTCAGGAGAGAGCGGCAGCTCAGTTGCGATCCGTGGTTGGCGTGTGACGTCACCGCGGAGTGATCCGGTGTAGATCCGGCTGTAAGCTTCAGCAGACTGCAGTTGCAAAAAGATCAGTTACACTGGAGGATAGAAATCCGGAAATGGCAATTACGTTTAGCTACCAGAGGGAGGTAAACGTTTCAATAACAAGCAATGTGTACTAGGTCAGTCTGTTGTTTTATAGGAGAAGAGCTGAAGGTTATTCCATAATTAAAGGTACAGTAACTGGAATAAGGAAATGGCTATATTCCTGACAAATATGGACTGCTTTTCAAATGTATACCTGTTAACACCTATGAGAATTGGGGGTGCTACAAAAAAAAAGTGTTTTTATTTTTAAAAGTAAGAGATTTCCAATCTAAGCACATGGTCCTGATGGAGCTATGATATATTAGTGCACTGGATCTTTGGAATACATGTTTGAAACCTCTTGACTTACATTATTAAAGTTACATTTCAAGTTTAATGCTCAAACCATTATCCTAGACTTTTAGTCTCCCATTAATCATACTCTTATCCTCAAGTAAATGTACTGGGTAAGGAGGACAATAAATTCTATTTATAATAATATCAGTATAGCTATTGAGGTTGTTATACGTAAGACACCATCTGTCTAATAATACAATTTTTCAAGCTATACCTTTTTTTTTTAGTTTCTCTTATTTTCACTTTTGTAAATAAATTTGATAACAAAACATTGAGACAAAGGGGTCAATGTATCAAGCTCCGTACGGAGCTTGGTGCCCCATGTTTCCGGCGAGCCTTCAGTCTCTCTATACGAGTATGTTATCATTCCATTCGGATTATGCAATGCTCTGGCCATATGAATGAGTATTCGCATCAACTAGAATCCTATAATAATTATACCAATCCTTATTCCAAGGCATTGAAATAGCTGCAAATCAGTAATTAATTACCATGGGTGAAGCTAGAAATATCAGCAATGTAATAATAGATGATAATGAATATTCAAAATTCACTGTTCAGTTATCCACCTAGTGTTTTTTACATTCTAACATTATGGCTTAAGATAAAACATTTGATTAAATATGATGACTAGTCCATTATTTTTTCAATAATTTGCATTTTTCACAACACAAACTTTTGCTTGTTTGACTGCAGTCCTGACCGTACGTGAAAAATAACCTCGTCTTGACATTATGCTCACTTGTAAAGTCATAATTATACAGATTACTGTCTTTTTTGCAACCCACATTGTGCAGCTCTGCATAAAAAGCTGACACCATCTAAATAAATGATGCTCACAGAAACCATTAATGTGTCTATTTATGGGTACCAGATTGTGCTTCATTTCATCTCAAAAATAAAGACTCACAAGAGGGAAAGGAGCTTATTGCCAAATATTAGATGGTGCCTATGGACTGCCAAGATGTTATGCCTGCAGAGCATAGCTATAGAGTGTGCAGCAGAGTCAATTCAAGCAATATTCTTAACTAATTTCCATATAATCAAAAATGCAAGTGAACACATTCCCTAATTAGCACTTATATGAATTGCACACTGTAAAACAAATGCATAAACTAACTAATCTGACACAATGTTTTGCACTTTATTGTGCAAGATACTTCCCAAAGGAATGACCAGATATGAAACAGGCTAGATAGTACAGAGGAATAGAGAACCAGGAACCTTCATTGAGCTTTTTGCTGACTTAAGGTTTGTTTCTATTGAGCCTTTAAAAATGGAGCAGTAAGTTAATGAAGCTAAAAGTAGTTTATGGGTTCATTTAGTAAAAGGTTTCCATCAAAATATTTTGCGCAGTGCACTCTTGGTGTAGGTGTGAGTTTACATCACCCACAAACCAACCCCCAAATAAAAACCTAATCTAAAAAACCCTTAGCTCCCCATTGCCCTGAAAAGGGCATAAGGATGGGCATTGCCCTTAAAAGGGCATTTAGCCCTTTTTCCTTGCCCAAACCCTAAGCTAAAAATAAAACCCACCCAATTAACCCTTAAAAAACCTAACACTAACCCCCGAAGATCCACTTACAGTTTCTGAAGACCCGACATCCATCCTCAACGAAGCGGCAGAAGTCCTCAGTGAAGCTGGCAGAAGTCTTCATCCAAGCGGACCGAAGTCTTCATCCAAGCTGGCAGAAGTCTTCATCCAGACGGCATCTTCTATCTTCATCCATCCAGCGTGGAGCGTCTCCATCTTCAAGACATCCGGCGCGGAGCATCCTCTTCTTTCGACGTCTTCTTCCGAATGAAGGTTCCTTTAAATGACGTCATCCAATATGCATTCCTTAGATTCCGATTGGCTGATAGAATTCTATCAGCCAATTGGAATTAAGGTTACAATCAGCCAATAGGATTGAGCTTGCATTCTATTGGCTGATTGGAATAGCCAATAGAATGTGAGCTCAATCCTATTGGCTGATTGGATCAGCCAATAGGATGAAAGCTCAATCTTATTGGCTGATTGAAATCAAAATCTAAGGGACGCCATCTTGGATGATGTAATTTAAAGAAACCTTCATTCGGAAGAAGACATTGAAAGAAGAGGATGCTCTGCGCCGGATGTCTTGAAGATAGAGCCGCTTTGCGCCGGATGGATGAAGATAGAAGATGCCGTCTGGATGAAGACTTCTGCCGCTTCGTTGAGGATGGATGTCGAGTCTTCAGAAACTGTAAGTGGATCTTCGGGGGTTAGTGTTAGGTTTTTTTTAAGGGTTAATTGGGTGGGTTTTATTTTTAGCTTAGGGTTTGGGCAAGGAAAAAGGGCTAAATGCCCTTTTAAGGGCAATGCCCATCCTTATGCCCTTTTCAGGGCAATGGGGAGCTTAGGTTTTTTAGATTAGGTTTTTATTTGGGGGGTTGGTTTGTGGGTGGTGGGTTTTACTGTTGGGGGGTGTTTGTATTTTATTTTACAGGTAAAAGAGCGGATTTATTTGGGGCAATGCCCTGCAAAAGGCCCTTTTAAAAGGGCTATTGGTAGTTTATTGTAGGCTAGGGTTTTTTTTTTATTTTGGGGGGGCTTTTTTATTTTGATAGGGCTCTTAGATTAGGTGTAATTAGTTTAAATATCTGATAATTTATTTTTTATTTTGTGTAACTTAGGGTTTGTTATTTTGTGTAACTTAGTTGTTAGTTTTTTTAAACTTTGTAATTTTTAATAGTAGATTTAAATTATTTGAGTAGGGTTAGGTTTTTAAATATGTAATATAGTTAATTTAATTTGTAGTTTAATGTAATTATAGTATAACAGGGTAGATTAATTATTAGTTTAATATAGTTTAATGTAATTTTATTCTAATAGTTAGGGTAGCTTAATTAATAGTTTAATATAGTTTTAATGTAATTTTAGTATAATAGTTAGGGTAGGTTAATTAATAGTTTAATATAGTTTAATGTAATCTTAGTATAACAGTTAGGGTAGGTTAATTAATAGTTTAATATAGTTTAATGTAATCTTAGTATAATAGTTAAGGTAAGTTAATTAATAGTTTAATATAGTTTATTTTAATTCTACAGGTAAGTTTAAATTTATTATTTAAATTGGGATGAGTTAATATTTAATGTAAAGTTAAGTGGTTGTTAGGTTTAGGGGTTAATAGGTTAATTTAGTTTATGGCAATGTGGGGGGCTGGCAGTTTAGGGGTTAATAGGTTTAGTAAGGGGTACTGATGTGGGAGGCCAGGGGTTTAGGGGTTAATAACTTTGTTTAGTTGCGGCAGGATAGGGGTTAATACTTTTATGTAGGTGGCGGCGGTGTCGGGGCAGCAGATTAGGGGTTCATAAGTATAATTTAGGTGGCGGCGGTGTCGGGGCGGCAGATTTGGGGTTAATAAGTATAATGTAGGTGGCGGTGATGTAGGGAGCGGCAGATTTGGGGTGTTTAGACTCAGGGCTTATGTTAGGGTGTTAGGTGTAAACATAACTTTTATTCTCCCATAGGAATCAATGGGATATCAGGCAACAGCGAACATGAGCTTTCGCTGCTTTCAGACTCCCATTGATTCCTATGGCATCCGCTGCCTCCAGTGCGGCGGATTGAAAAGCAGGTACGCTGGGCCAGAATAGTGACGAGCGTACCTGTTAGAAATTTGTTAACTTGCAAAAGTAGTCAGATAGTGCCGAATTTGCATTCGGAACATCTGTAATGACATAAGCATCGATCTGTGTCGTATGTTACGTCACAAATTTCAACTTTTGCCGGTCTGTAGACTTTGATAAATGAGGCGAATCAAGCTTGCCACAATTACGCTGCGGAATTCCAGCGTATTTGTGGTTGACGGCTTGATAAAGAGGCCTCTATACATGAAATTGCTTCTGCTAGCATATTTGTCAGTTTGCAACCTCGCACAAACTTAATCATCCCTCAATACAAATGAGTCCTTAGAGGGCTGCCCCTTTATCTGTTTTTATCCCCTTTACCTGTTACTTAATTATGAAAATTGTCGACTTTCCTCCAATTCCTGTTTGAAGTGGAGGTGCAGATTCCAGACCCAACACTGTTTTATTCCGTACGGCCACTGGTTGCACACTTTTGTGGTCTATTTATAACTGTCCCTAACTGGACAAGAATAATACACATATAAATACAAAAAAATAAAATAAAATAAATATATATATATATATATATATATATACACACATATTTAGATGTATGTATGTATCTGTTAAAGCCCCTCTGCAGCCTTTTTCTTCTTCTAACACCTGAGACCTCATATCATTGAGCCCCTGTAACTTTTTATGCAATAATGTTTTTTTTTAATTTTTTTTTATTTCAGTGTTTTTATCAGTGTAACAGTACTTTTAATTGTATTTTTAACGTATTCTTGTGCAACTTTTTTTGTCTCTCGTAACAGCTACCCAGAGCTCTGAAGACACGCTAACCCAACGCATGTTAAATTTAATTACGCTCAAGTGAACGCGTTTACTTTCATCTCGTAATACGTGTGCTACTTCCAATGTACAAAGAGCTGTGATAAACCCTTTATCGCTCATGCGCAAGGTAGCGCACCCCTCATAATCTAGCCCTGTGATGTTTTAAGCATTATGATTTTGCTATAGAATAGTCCTGCTGCTGTACGTTTTAGGATTACCTTGGTATAGCACAATTCTATTGTTTCAGTTTGTAGCTGCCAAGCTCAAATGCTTCAGGAATTCTTCATTATAACTTCAATGAGTCCTGCCTTGTAGAAGGTTTTCATTTTTACATCCTGTCCAATTCAGCAGTGTTCTAGCTTGACTTGTAAACATGCATAAAACTATTTCTTATATATGATTATTGAAGTTTACCTTTTGGGAGATTTGAAAGTTTACCAATAGTTTTAATATTCATTTTAGCTCTTTTATAATATAATATAATATATATATATATATATATATATATATATATATATATATATATATATATATATATATATATATATATATATATATATAAATATATTTTACATTTTAATGGTTCTTTTATAGACATGTGCACAGGCAAAATTTTCGGTTCAGGTATATCTTTTGCTCGGAACATTCAAAAAGTATTCGTATTCCGAACATTCGGTGCCCGTGCTATTTGGTATTCGTTTTGTTTTAAACTTAATGAATACCGCCTATTCCTGGAACATTTTACATTTTTTTTAATTAAACAAATGTAAATGTTCCAAAGCTACAGGGGAAAAAGTTCACCTGTAGCTTTATACTTCCCTTTAGTTTGCTGGAGAGTCGCGCTAGCCTGCTCCTCTTCTTCACAGATCCCCGGCGCTGCTAATAGTAGGCTTAGCACTGCGGCTCCCAGGGCCTGCATGAAAGGACCATCTTAGCTCAGCCGGGGCTCTGTGAAAAAGAGGATCATGTTAGCGTGGCTCTCCAGTGCCCTAAAGGTAAGTATTTTAACTATGTATAGGAAACAAATGAATACTGACAAACTCATCATTAGTGATGTCGCGAACCTAAAAATTTGGGTTCGCGAACGGCGGATGCAAACTTCCGCAAAAGTTTGTGAACGGGCAAACTGCCATAGACTTCAATAGGCAGGTGAATTTTAAAACCCACAGGGACTCTTTCTGGCCACAATAGTGATGGAAAAGTTGTTTCAAGGGCACTAACACCTGGACTGTGGCATGCCGGAGGGGGATCCATGGCAAAACTCCCATGGAAAATTACATAGTTGATGCAGAGTCTGGTTTTAATCCATAAAGGGCATAAATCACCTAACATTCCTAAATTGTTTGGAATAACATGCTTTAAAACATCAGGTATGATGTTGTATCGATCAGGTAGTGTAAGGGTTACGCCCGCTTCACAGTGCGCAGTGTAGGTGATATACCTGCCCTGACCATGCTTTGCAGACCAGGTATCAGTGGTCAGATGGACCCTTGCCCCAACACTGTGTGCCAAACATGCCATTATAGCAGACTTATATGGCTTTGGCGTTGCTTTTTGGTAATTAGAAGGCTGCTAAATGCCACTGCGCACCACACGTGTTTTATGCCCAGCAGTGAAGGGGTTAATTAGGGAGCATGTAGGCAGCTTGTAGAGTTAATTTTAGCTTAAGTGTAGTGTAGTAGACAACCCAAAGTATTGATCTAGGCCCATTTTGGTATATTTAATGCCACCATTTCACCGCCAAATGCGATCAAATTTAAAAAAAACTTTAATTTTTTTGCAATTTTAGGTTTCTCACTGAAATTATTTACAAACAGCTTGTGCAATTATGGCATAAATGGTTGTAAATGATTCTCTGGGATCCCCTTTGTTAAAAAATAGCAGACATATATGACTTTGGCGTTGCTTTCTGGTAATTAGAAGGCCGCTAAATGCTGCTGCGCATCACACGTGTATTATGGCTAGCAGTGAAGGGGTTAATTAGGTAGTTTGTAAGGAGCTTGCAGGGTTAATTTTAGCTTTAGTGTAGAGATCAGCCTCCCACCTGACACATCAGACCCCCAGATCCCTCCCAAACAGCTCCCTTCCCTCCCCGTCCCCACCATCTTAAGTACTGGCAGAAAGTCTGCCAGTACTAAAATAAAAGGTTTTTAATTTTTTTTTATTTTTTTTAGCATATTTACATATGCTGTGGTGTAGCATCCGCCCTTAGCCCCCAACCTCCCTGATCCCCCGCAAAACATCTCTCTAACCCTCCCCATCTGCCTTATTGGCAGCCATCTTGGGTACTGGCAGCTGTCTGCTATTATTTCACAGTCAAAAAAGTGTTGTTTTTTTTAAATGTACACTACTGTTACACCAGATATGAGTGGTGGCACTGGGCAAGTGGGCACAGTATACGCCGTGAGCCTGACACACACGCTGGCAGGCAGGCAACTGCAATTAGATTACACAGGGAAAAAAAAGCAGACTGATGTTCTAGCCCTAAAAAGGGCTTTTTGGGGTACTGTCCTTACAGCAGAGATCAGATGAGTCCTTCAGGACTGTAGTAGACACTGAATACACTAGCCTAGCTATCGATTTCCCTATTAAATCAGCAGCAGATACACTGTCCCTCCTCTCACTAAGAATGCAGCTTCCAAATGAATCTAAAATGGATGCTGTCCAGGAGGTGAGAGGGTCTGGGAGGGAGGGTCTGCTGCTGATTGGCTATAATGTGTCTTCTGACTGTGAGGTACAGGGTCAAAGTTTACTCAATGATGACGAATAGGAGGCGGATCGAACATCACATATGTTCGCCCGCCGAGGCGAACGCGAACATGCTATGTTCGCCGGGAACTATTCGCCGGCGAACTATTCGTGACATCACTAGTATCATTAATCCATTTTCTTTCAATTTCGTGCTGCATTCGTTTGGGTATTCGTTTTGTTAACACATGTGCATTCGTAATTAAACTAATGAACATGTATATTATTTTTTATGCTTTATAGAAATGTTTCAGTTTAAATCCTCTTTTCAAGTATTACAGATTTTAGTAGCTGTATGTGAAAAGCAGTTACTATGTTGTATTATGACATGTTCATTGATTGCGTTATTTGTATTGCCCTAGGGATTTCATAGGGCTTTACCATAGAGATTTAGGGGCCGATTTAACAATGCCTGGTGGACATGATATGCTGCAGCCTATCATGTCCGCCAGACATTCAGCCCTTGTTAAATTGATCTCTTAGAATCTATTAGAATGGATATATATATTTGAGATTGTAATATTGAATGTTTACTTATATATAGTACAAATACTTTCATTATTTCTTGTCTCCTTTTCCTGTTATTTAAATATTAAATCATTTGTGTTTTTCAATTCCTGAAAGAGCTATAAGTTTAGACTCCAAATATAAAAAGCCTATAGTAACACTTCTATATTCTATACAACCGCAGTTTGTTCCTTCTAGTGACTAATTTATATCTCTATATGACAGCAGGGGCAAAAGGAAAGGGAAACCTTATATTTTACTTTAAAGAGACTGATACTTTATTTATTTAATATAAGCATCTAACATAATTAAGGGGACAGTATTCTCAAAAATTATAGTTAAGTTGACTGGATAGAGTATGACATTTTAAACAATTTTCCAATTATTATTATTATTATTATTATTATTATTATCATCAATTTTGCTTAGTTCTCTTGGTATCCTTTGTTAAAAAGTAATTGTAGGTGAGCTCAGGAGTGTGCATGTGTCAATAGCCATCTGGCATCAGTGCTTGCAACATTGTTTATTTCAGTGTTATAAAATGTTGCAAATACTGCTACCGTAGACTCCTAAAGATACATGCATGCTCCTAAGCTCCTATCATCCTAATCAGGTTTACGCTTTAACAAAGGATGCCAAGAGAACAAAGCAAATTTGATAATAAAAGTGAATTGTAAAGTTCTTTAAATTGCATGCGCTATCTGAATCATGAGTTTTATTTTGACTGGTGTCTTTTTAAAACAACATCTGCATATTATTCTCATACTAAACTTTGCTTTGAATATATCATTATAAATAGCATTTTTTAGTATGTTACGTCCCTTTTATTTAATAGCACGTACCTCAAAAAAAAAAAAAAAAGAATCTGTATTTCTCCAAACCTATGATACTAGTGCCTCTCATGTTTTCTTGTTTGAATCCAAATTGGAGGCAGTGTCACAGTTTATATAGTGTGTGTACAATTTCAGAGTTATTCATTTTTGGTTATCCTTTCATTCCAAAGGTCGGATGTTGTATTTTCCAAACTAAGTTATGATTAAACAATTCTCTTTCACGTTATCATACATCATAACTGAGTGCAGCATCAGTACTACAATGTAATGTAAGGGAATAGTCCTGCAGTGCACAATACTTGACCTGCTGGAGTAGAATTGGCAAGGCTACTGAGTGAATAAAATATAAAATATAGCTATAAGAACACTGGAATGAGGGAGAAAGGAAATACTGTATTATTAAAAACATAGAGAGAGGGAGCGGAATGCAAGAAAAACCTGTGTTGTCTAGAGAGAGTGTGTTAAACAGTGAAACATATCATGTGCAAGAAGGCTGTCAAGTAATCAGGTTGTGAAGTAACTGAAAAATGTATGAAAATAGATAGGTTCTTGTTAGTTAATTAAAGAGTTGGGTTTACCAGTTTGGTTCAGTCAATGCCTGCTCTGATGTAGATCTCGCAGACAAAGAACTTTGCTTTGCTGCCTTACCCACAGATACAGTTTCCCTTAAAGGGATAGTAAAAAAAAAAACACATTTTGTTGTGTTGCTATAGAATATCAAACTCTTTTTACTGCAATTGTTTTCTCTAACCTCCACTCACCACTTGTTTTATGTGGAGGAGCCAATCTGGGCTTGAGTCTGCTAGACACGAAGGCTAACCACGGTCATAGGGCTCCATGTATGAAGCAGCGAGAGCTGCTCCGGAGCCCTCGCGGGGCAGGTTTGCACATGCAAGCCTGCTTCCCACAATGTGGCGAAGAGGAATAGCCGAGAGCTTTCTTGCTCTCTGTGATTGACAGTCCCTTCACTCATGAGATTGGTCGCGCAAATGAAGGGGTGGGCATTACACTCTCATCAGAGTGTGTAATGATACATATGGGCCAGTGAACGAACAGATCCACTGCCCGTATGCAGCGAAGGTGGGCAGACAGCTTTGCATGTTGAGAAGCTTTCTGCCTGCCTTTTAATACATGGGGCCCATAATGTAAGTTTAAAGTGCATTGTTTTGCAGTTGTTTTAGTTCAATTGAATAAGGGAAAGATATAGGTTAAGTTCGGAAAATGAGAAAATCCCCTATTTTCAGAGCTAAATCATGTGAAAATGGTGCAACATAAATTATGAAAGTATACTGCAAAGTTGTTTCATTATTCATAACTAAACATTTATATACACAATCTCAAGGTATTTGCTGTCCCTTAAAAAACACTTCACTCGCACCAAATTAGATTGTTTTAAAAAACAATAAACACTGACAATACATTCTCTCATTCATTTTAAAGGGATAGAAAGGCCAAAACTAAAATGTGCACAGTTAAATTTCATTTATAAATAGAAGCATTTTTGTAATATAATTCATTTAGCAAAATTGCTTCTAGTCAGTTATTACTGTTTTCCAGTGGCATACGCACATATGCTGCAAGTGCTATACATCTGTATTCCAATGCCACACCTTCTCATAGACTCTGCAGTTGCTTAAAATAGAGACATTAAGGGGTAAATTTGATAAGCACAAGCAAGGCTGTTACCACATATTTAACAAGCACAAACTGCTTATTGTTTCCCTCTCCGCCACCCCGGAAGTGGTGAGATGAATCACTCTGACACTCGCTCGTTCCGGGTGATTGACATTCCCTGCTCTAGCGCAATTGGTTGCCCCTGAGCAGGGGACAACATTGTAGGCGGACAAAGTCCCTACTTGCAAACCTGTCCGCCTGAAGGGATGGTAAATTGACCTCTACGTCTTCATATATACAATACACACCACCACCAGTGCTTTAGGCTTGAGTACTTGTGCACAGATTCTCACAGCATATGTGCGTATGCCACTGAAAAACAGTTATAACTTTTACTAGAAGCATTTTTGATAATGGAAGTTTATTACAAAAAATGCTTCTATTTAAAATTGAAATGCACCCATGCACATTTCAGTTTTGATCCTTAGCTGAAAAGCATAGCCAGCTGCTGAATAGTTTTCTCACCTACTGTTTTCAGCTAGCTCCTAGAAGTGCATTGGTATCCTTCAAGAAACAATACCAAGAAAATTAAGCAAATTTCATAACAGAAGTAAATTGAAAAGTTATTTATATGCTGTACCTAAATTATGAAGAAAATAAAATGTCTCTTTAATTTTTATATATTTTTATTGCCAAGGGCATTGCAAATGTGTATAAAGTTCTGACATCAATTTGTCTGGATTTGTTTTTGGATATTAAGCTATTTTCACATTGGGTCATAAAACTCAAAATGTATTATTTATTATTTCAATATACATTTAATTTATTTTACTGAAATTGTGCTTGTTCCATTTACTCTGAGGGAGACTTGGCTTAATATTGTTATCTACTTTTCTGTGACCTAGGGCCCGATTCTCTCTGGGCTGGTGAGATTCTATAAGAATGTTCGCCAATACTACTTTTTCCCTAGTGGAATAATCTCAAGACACTTTTTACCCTGAAAACAGGGTGTCTCACTAAGGGGCGTATACTGCATTTCCATATGGGAAAGAGATGCATACATTTACAAAAGTGCACAATGAAAATCATAATTTAAAAATTAAAGGGCCATAATACCCAAATGTTTAAACACTTGAAAGTGATGCAGCATAACTTTAAAAAGCTGACTAGAAAATATCACCTGAACATCTCTATGTAAAAAAGAAAGATATTTTACCTCAAAAGTTCCTTAGTAGCCACATCCCATTGTAAAGGACTTCTAAGCAGCATATTAGTATGCCTGTCCTGGGACAGCTAAGGGGATGAGCCTCGTGCACTCTCATATTATTTCCCTATTCAGGTTAAAGGAAGCTTACTATGAAATCTCATGAGAGTTAAGTCAAATCTCATGAGATCACAGTAAAAGAGTTCATGACCTCAGCACTGCTGATGCTGATTGGCTGCAGTTCATTTCTTCATTTTTTTTTTTTACAAGCAGCTGGGAGCAGCCGAGTATAACTTTTCACACAGAACTTACTCGGCTGAGCTGAGGAGATTGTGAGGTAAAATATCTTCTTTTTTTACATAGAGATGCTCAGGTAATAGTTTCCTGTCAGCTTTTTACAGTTATACTGCATCAGTTTCAAGTGATTTAGCATATGAGTATTATGTCCCTTTAAACAAAATGAATAATTCGTCCTATATTGCAAACTTTATATAGCCTATATTTATGGTTAGCAAGGATCCTTTTACTCTGGAGGAGATGGAGATCCGTTAAAAAAATAAAAATAAATCTAAAATAACACTTATATGGCAAAGGGATATGAAACCCCAAAAAGACAGAGTATATCATTTTAAAAAAAATTCAAATTTACTTCTATTATCAAATTTGCTTTGTTCCCATGATATTCTGCGTTGAAGAGATACCTAGGTAGGCATCTGGGCACTATATGGCCGGAAACAGTGCTGCCCTCTAGTGTTCTTGCAAATGGATAACCTTCTTGCAAAACTGTTTCTATATAGTGCTGCAGAAATGGGATGGCTCCTAAGCTTACGTCCCTGCTTTTCAACAAAAGATAGCAAGAGAACAAAGAATTATTAATCATAGAAGTAAATAAGAAAGTTGCTTAAAATCGAATGCTCTAAAAATTTTTAAACAAACCTCACTAATTGAATTAATTCAGATCAATAATAAAAAATTAAGTACTACTGAAGACATCTTAGAAGCTTTCTATCAAAGCTATAAAATAATTTACTCCTCTACCGCAGTAGTTAAAGCCGCTAGTGAAAACTTTTGGAAAGAATTGAAAGTAACAAAAGCTAATTCTGAATTTAATAATAAATTGAATCTACCTATCTCTGAAAGCGAAGTACTAAAAGCTATTCAAGCATTGAAAATGGAGAAAGCTCCTGGACCAGATGCAATGCCAAATGATTTTTATAAATCCATGGCACTATCTCTTATTCCCTATCTCACCAAACTTTTTAATCAGTATCTATTAGGAGAGACACAAATCCCAGCTAATTTCCTAGCATCATTTACAATTTTTATCCCTAAACCTGGAAAGAACCCCTCTGATAGAGACTCATATAGGCCAATTGCCTTGCTAAACACCGACTACAAGATATTTGCATCTATCTTAGCTTCAAGACTACAGGAAGGGTTAAAAGAAATAATTCATAAAGATCAAGTAGGTTTCCTTAGTAACCGTAACTCAGCGGCTAAAATTAGACAGTTGCTCCTGACCATTGATTATTTCAAGAATCTTGAGATAAATCTTTCGAAAGACTATCCAGATGCTGCAGTTATAGCAGTTGACGCCGAAAAAGTATTTGATTGACACACTATCACGCTTCGGTTTGGGTAATAATTTTCTCAAACTGGTGGAGAGAATATGTGCATGTTCATCCACTAGCTTGATTATAAACGGGCAGGTTTCTGAGGCAATCAGATTGGAAAGGGGCACCCGACAAGGCTGCCCATTATCGCCGCTACTCTTTAATCTAGCAATAGAGCCACTAGCAATGAAAATTAGACAGCAGATTGATGGCATAAAAATCTATAAAAAAGAGTTGAAAGTGGCTCTATATGCTGATGACCTATTGTTGTACATCTCTAATACCTCACTAAATATACCTAAATTTATTAAAATAATTGAGATATTTGGCAAGTGTTCTGGCTATAAAGTAAATAATACGAAAACGGAACTATTATGGCTAAGAAAGACAGAAAATTCACGAATAGAAAATCCTTTTAAAATAGTTACTAACTCCTTCAGATATTTAGGAATTATAATTTCAAATAAACCCTCAGAGTGGTACTCTCTTAATATAACTCCTATTCTTAATCAAGCTATTGATTATATGAGAAACTGGCAAAAATTGCCTCTCTCTATCTCAGGGCGAATAGCCCTCTTTAAGATGATAATTTTACCTAAAATCCTCTATATTTTACAGAATCTACCTTTGCTGATAAAATCCTACGATATAAAAAAGTTTAACTATAATCTTAGACGTTTTATATGGCAGTCTAAAAAGCCTAGAATCTCGCTTCAGAAATTAACTCTACCTAGGCAATTTGCAGGTATGGCCCTCTCTGATATACATTTATACAATTTAGTCATGCTAGGACGCATAGCTGCAGACTGGATATCAGCAGCAGATCATTTTACAGATAACGAACTGGAATTAAATATGATCTTTCCTTTTATACCAACATCTCTTTTACATCTTCCCTCCCAGTTAATACCTAAACAAGTGAGAAAAATTAAAACAATTTATACGATCATTCAGGCCTGGAATAAAATTGGGAAAAAAGTTGGAGTTAATACAAATATTCCAAAATATCAAACATTCATAGGAAACCCAGAATTTCAGGAAGGTTTACAGTCACCTTTATTACTAAAATGGAAGCAACATGGGATATACTATGTAAGTCAACTCATTAATTCAGAGACAGAAAATATAAAAGCTTTTGAAGAGTTGAAACAAGAGTATAACTTGGATAATCGTGATTTTTTCACTTATCTCCAAGCTAGACACTACACGTTTCAACTAATCAGTAAATTTTCGCAGAGTTGGTCATGGGGTAAGCTGGAAAATTGGTCGGTCTTAATCAGAGCAGGACTAACATCTATCTCTTCTTGGTATAATCTCTTGCTCAGCTATGAGGGAGAAAAAAATATTGCGTATATAGCGCATAAATGGCTGAATCTTCTTATGTACGAACATGGCCTAGAGCATCAAGTAATACGTTCCTTAGCCCTGCTTCATGAGGCTACTATCTCAGAGACCTGGAGGGAATCCCATATCAAATTAATATACTTAGCTTATTATACTCCAGACAAAGGTTATAGATGGCACAACTTAAACTTTAATAAATGCCCCAAGTGTAGGCTACCTGCTGCCGATATAATACATATGATATGGTCCTGCCCTAAAATTTATCAATTTTGGCTTAAAGTCGAATTCTGGATAGAGAAAGCCTTGAAAATAACCTCTTTCAGGTTTTCAGACATAGATATTATCTTCTTAAAGGATAAGAACTCAGACTTAAAAGAAATAGCAATTATAAATTTAGTTATCCTCGCATCCAGAAATCTGATATTTAAAGAATGGAAGAATAGCACAATACCATCAATAGTAGAACTTAAGAATTATCTCAAAAAACAATGCTTGGTTGAGCAACTAGCAACAGATCTAAATATAGAATCTGAAATAAATAGATTTTTTCAAAAATGGTCAAAATTTATTAAATCGCTCCCTACGGGTGAAATAGATAAGATAATATACCCATTTCGGAATACTGAAATTGTTCTTTTAAATTTATGGTAATTTTTTTTTTTTTTTTTCTCTTTTTTTTTTTTTTTTTTTTCTTTTCCTCTTCAGCCACAGGTCCAATATATTATAATACAAAACAAACTGGTAAAAATCTAAGTAATATCTTTCTCTTGTTCTTTTTTTATTAATTAAGAAAAAAACAACAAAGCATATAACGAGGTTAAAAATCAAAATTAATCTTAACATTAATAATAAATTTTGGTTGTACTACCGTTAAGTTTGAAAATGTTAGTACAAGAATCTAGTAAAATGATATGATATGACATGTATAACAAGCTTTTTATTTATTTTCTTGTGCCATTTAACAAATTGTTAAACCTATTTCTTTTTTGCACTTATAATTATTTTGCTTTGTTGGAATAAAATAAAGAATTAAAAAAAAAAAAAATCGAATGCTCTATCTGAATCATGAAAAAAAAATTGTGCTTTCACTTTTAATGTTCTTTTTAACCATTTAAAATTGTAAATGAAAATTGATTAATGAGAATATTTTAGGTATAAAGCTATAACACACTAACAAATATACAGAGTAGATATGTGCAGATTAAATCTTGTGGGAAGGTTAGAAGCAATTCCTTTATATTTAAGTATATTTATGAGACAAATGGTGACGTTTTACCACATTAAGCTATATTTACCTTTTTAGTTGTTCTCATTACATATTTTACATAGGGTGACCATATTGTCGCTTTAAAAAGGGACTTATATGAAAAATACATATGTCAGGGTTCTTATACAAAACATTTATTTAAACAGCCCTGAAAACAACCGTGACATGTATTTTTCATATGTGTCCCTTTTTAAAGCGGCAATATGGTCACCCTAATTTTACATAAAACCTTGAGGAGAGGCTTGGGCCCTAAGAATATGGTTGTGCAAAGGTAGAAGATGATTTGATGCTATATTACGCTTTTTTACCTTAAATGACCAGTAAATACAGTAGATGTGCATAATCAACAAATGCATGGTAACAAGACAAATCAATAGCACTTAGGGGCATTCAGACCTCGCTGAATACGGCGAGCAATACGCTTGCCGTATTCAGCATTGCACCAGCAGCTCACAAGAGCTGCTGGTGCAACGCCACCCCCTGCAAACTCACGGCCAATGGGCCGCCAGCAGGGGGGTGTCAATCAACCCGATCGTACTCAATCGGGTTGTATTGTGGTGATGTGTGCTCAGAGCAGGCGGACAGGTTATGGAGCAGCGGTCTTTGTGACTTCATAACTGCTGTTTCTGGCGAGTCTGAAGACTCGCCAGAAACAGGGGCCATCAAGCTCCATACGGAGCTTGTTAAATAGAGCCCATTGTCTGAACTTCAAATGAGTAGTAGGTTTTGTTTTTCTGACAAATGTAAAAGTTTTGACTATTTCCACTCCTCTTGTATCATGTGACAGCCATCAGCCAATCACAAATGCATATACGTATATTCTGTGATTCTGAATTCTTGCACATGCTCAGTAGGAGTGGTTGACTCAAAAAGTGTAAATATAAAAATAGTGTGCGCATTTTGTAAAAGGAAGCAAACTGAAAAGCTGTTTAAAATTGTATACTCTATCTGAATCATGTAAATTTAATTTTGACTTGAGTGTCTACTTAAATAGGTTAGGAAGGTAATTAATCCTATTCATGAGACATTCATACAAAAAGCTTATTTGCTGAAGACTAACATACCGAAACAAAACATAACTTTTCCATGATACAAGCATATTGTCCCCATGGCACTGATGGAAAAAATGCATTAACTCCTAATTTTAAGCCTAACAATATCAGTAAACCCTGTGACAAATAATATTTAATCCATTATTGCCACCACGGAAATAACTACAATAGAAACACTATTACAATATCCTTTCGAATTTAAATCATTATAAATATATATTAGTACAATAAGTATACATTATTTTGTCTTTCATTAGAAAAAAGGTGTGTATCAGATTCCCTTTTCTTTTTGTGACCGTATTCAAAAATAATAGTCTATTTAAGGTTATGCTGCAGCAGCTAAATTTCCTGATATATTACGTTGTTACACTGAATATGGCACATATGTTGTTATATGCATGAGTGCTTTTTATGAGTACTACTTTATTTGTGCAGAGGAAGCTTTGATCTATGAGTCCTTATGTCTTTCCTGACAAAATTATTATTACACCGCTGTCAAATGCATTTGGAGCTAAGAGAAAAGTGTCCACTTCTGCCCCAGTCATGCACTGGTTAATGCCTTATGGAAGACATAATGGTCAAGTGCTCAGCCTGTGCAGGCCTGCATAATGCAATAGAGTTCTGTCATAGCTTGGCCAGAAGGGTTATTTTAAACACTGTGGGCATCAGAAGAATATTAAAAATCTTGACTCCAAGCTACTTTTCAGGTCTGTGCGCCTTAGTAGAGAAGCTTTTGTTGGAATATAGTAGTGAGATAAGTAATATAATTAAAGCATTCTCTTGAAACTAAGGATTGCATTGACACAGCTGGAAATATATTCTTAGCTTGAAAAGGAAAACAATATGTAATGATATAAGCTGGAAAATCCTCCTTGTCATGGGAGTACGGATTTCAGTTGCATCCTGCGCTAAGGAGAAAAGCATCCCTGGGGATAGTATTCCTTCTCTTAAAATCCTGAAATTAATTTACTCTTTATTTTTTTCCCTATTAGCATTTATAAGATTTTTTTAATCTGCAATACAGTGATCTACATAACATTTATAAAGAGCTGTAGTTGTGTACACTGGAACCTATGTTAAAACCGCTCATACACATCATAATGGATATTGCTTCTAAGAAAAACATGTCAGTATAAAATAAAGAACATGCTCATCACAGTGTCTGCAAGGGAATCGTAAATCAAAGAAACATGTTGCTAGAGATTAAAATGTCACATCCTTGGTATTTTATGGTACCTTTAAATTAGAACTTGACAATATAAAATACAATTTGAGGTAAGGTTCAATTTTGGTTATTTACAGTTTTGGGACACTTGATAAAAATGGTATTAGCGAAATATTTTTTTCTTTGATGTTGTTAATACAAAATGTATTCTTCAATTATGAAAAATTAAGGGTAGCAACTTTAATTGCAATGAGAGAAGAGTATGATTTTATTATTATTATTATTATTATTATTATTATTATTATTATTATTATTGTTGTTGTTACTATCATTTATTTGCTGCAAAATTCTGTAGCACTTGGTACAGGAATTTACAATGATAATGGTTTGTGAAAAGATATAAAAACGTAACAGACTATACAAATCTAGTACAGGACGGGAGGAAGAGGTCTACAGGTAAAGGGTGCAGAGACATAAGGTTTGGGGTAGCTTGTCAGATTGATTGTAGTTGCAGCAGTCAACCAAGGAACTTTAAGATTCATTTTGGTTAGGATGAAAAGCAGGAGAGAGATGGTAAGCCTCTATGAATAGCGTCTGAAGCTATACAGGGTTGAAACAGTCTGATAGAGCGGGGTAGAGGACAGGAGTATTGGAGGCGAGAGAGGGACGTAGATAAGAGTGGAGAGACCTAGATCAGAGGTTGATTAATGAGGATGTGTCGGGGAGTATTTGGATATGAGAGGAAATATAGTTGGGGGCAAGGTTGTTGAGTGCTTTATAGGTTAGGGTTAATACTTTGAATTGTATTCTGGAGTGTATAGGGAGCCAGTGTAGAGATTGGCAACTTAGGTGGATGAGTCTAGGTGAAGCATTCATAATAGATTAGAGGAGGAGAGGTGGTGTTTGGAAAGAAGTAGATTGCAGTAGTCATTGCATTACAAAATGAGGGAATTATTATCTTTGCATCTCTGTCAGAGAAATGTCAGGTGTTGGATGTCTCAAAGAGAGGGTATAGGAAGCAGTTCAGTTTTAGACAGATTGACTAGGAGATAGTGTGAGGACATCCAAGAGAAAGTTGCAGAGAAACAGTTAATAATCTGGTTGAGTAAAGAGGGAGAGATATCAGGAGAGGAGATATAGATTTGGATATCATCAGCATATAAGTGGTACTGGAAGCCAAAGGAGGATATATGTTTTCCAAGGGAGGATGACTAGAAAGAAAAAGCAAAACAGGGCCTTGTGGTACTCCAGCTGAGAGGCAATGGATCAGAGGATATGCGGTTGGTTAAAGGAAACTGTAAATGAGTGATTTTAGAGATATGAAGCAAACCTAGAGAGGGCTGTGACTCGGTTGTCAAATGAATGTAGGATTTTTAAGAGGAGAGTATGGACAGCTGTGTCAAAAGCAGCAGATAGATCCAGAAGAATTAGTAAGGAATAGTGTCCCTTTGCTGTTAGCTGATAGAAGGTCATTTGATTATTAAGAGTGGCTTCTGTTGAATGTTTAGGGCTCATATATTAAATGGCATTAAGAATAAATTAGAAAAATCAGTATTAAAATTGAAAAGATATAAAATCATTTAAATATTTCATATGGAGAAAGACTATTACTCCCTTTGAAATATTCCTTAATGACGAAATATTTTTGCATTAGAGAGGAAATAAATTGCTTTCCTTGAAGGGACAGTGCACCGTACAATTTTCTCCCCTTTAAAGTGAATATCAATTTTTATGCTAAAGTGCCCGGTTTTTAAAAATTCGATTAAACACTCCTGTTGTGAAAAAAACTTACCTTTTAAACTTGACAGCCTCTCCAGCTTCCTCTACCCGTCGCAAAGCCTCTTCATGGGTCTAAAATTAGGAATCTGGCTTCCTCCAATCACGGCGTTGAATCAGACACTGATTCCCCCGGGGGGGAAGCCGTGATTGAAGGATGACCTATCCATCATTCATTTCTGACGTCAGAAATGACTTGCAACGACCCGGAGGAAGCTGGAGCTGCTGTGAAGATTAAAAGGTAAGTTTTTTTTTCACATCAGGAGTGAAATGTAAATTTTGATGAATTAAAGTGCCCCTGTTTTTAATCGAACTTTCAAAAACCAGGCACTTTAGCATCAAAATTGACATTCACTTTAATTTGTTCACAATGATCTATTTTTTTTGTTGTTGTAGTGTATTAAATTGTGTACAAATAGTTCCCTTAACTTTATCTTTGAACATTTCAATACTTAAAGGGACACTGAACCCAAATTTTTTCTTTTGTAATTCAGATAGAGCATGCAATTTTAAGCAACTTTCTAATTTACTCCTATTATCAATTTTTCTTTGTTCTCTTGCTATCATTATTTGAAAAAGAAGGTATCTAAGCTTTTTTTTTGGTTTCAGTACTCTGGACAGCACTTTTTTATTGGTGGATGAATTTATCCACCAATCAGCAAGGACAACCCAGGTTGTTCACCAAAAATGGGCCGGCATCTAAACTTACATTCTTGCATTTCAAATAAAGATACCAAGAGAATGAAGAAAATTTGATAATAGGAGTAAATTAGAAAGTTGATTAAAATTTCATGCTCAATCTGAATCACGAAAGAAAATTTTTGGGTACAGTGTCCTTTTAAGTAACGGCCATAGAAAAGCTATGTAAAGTTAGTCAGCAGAAGAAATTAATTTTCAATTGCTCCCTCTAAGTAGTGGACTTTAGTATGCATACAGAGCTAAGATAAGGAAGCATTTGTGTGTATAGAAAGTTATAAGATAAGCAGCTCTAATTTTCCTGCAAGCTCAACCAATTGTAATAGTTTGCGGTTTCAAAGAATACATTCAAACATTTCATATACAAAATAAACTTAAAGGATACATCTCTAATACAAGTTTTACTCTGCAGCTGATAGCGCAAGTTGTTGGAAACAGATTAAGGGGAAAACAATTTTTGCAAAACCTTTTAAAAAAAAAAGAAGAAAAAAAAAACATTAAATGCCATAAAGCAGCACGTTGTTTGCTAAAAGGCACTGTAAACGCACTTCAGAGTAAGCTCTTGGTATGGAAATCTGTGGGAAAACAGGTCACCTATATGTGTTTTACACACAAAACATTTAATCTTACCAGTGCAAAAATAAATATAGTACAAAGGCCATTACATTTGAAAAATGACGATCATATAGAAATGCAGGGTCGCTAGTTTTAAAATGACATACGCTATGGAATTAGAGCATGCAATTTTTTACCATAATTGCCCTTGAAAATGCTTTTATCTGATATTCCTGGAAAATGACCTTACTGGCAAATATTGTTTATATGTGTAACCTTGTCCAGTTATGTATTTTTTAAAATATTAGAACACTGAAACATGAAGGATGTTCTTCAGATATTTCTCACAGTATTTTTAGAGAAGGAAAATGTACTTTATTAGTATGCGCTTTGCATGTACATAAGAGGTTTGGGATAATATGAGGGTCGTTAAAGTGTGCATGCTTAATACATCATAAATTATTTTTACACAATTACAATTAAACACTCCTTTTTTCATTTTGACTTGTGTTTCTCATGGGTCTATTTTTGTCTCTACTCTGATTCCCTCAACTATGCATCTTTTTCATTGCCCCAGTTACAGTTGACAGGATCTGACTTTTGTAGGGTTGTACTGAATGCTAATAAGGCTTTGATTTTAGGGCTCAGCACAGACTTCTTTTTGCCATGCATCAGTTTTATTATTTCCTCAGTGTTTCACTACAGCCCACTGTTAATATTGTCATAGGGTTTAGCCACACACTAATGCTGTTTTAATGTAAACATAGACCAAGATGGCTGCCTCTATCCCTCAAGGGTTTTAGTGAAACCAGACATCTGTATTTTGTCACAAAAAACAAGATGTGAGTAGTGTATACAGTTCAATTCAATTCATTAACTTCCTAGGTAATTTTTAACTCATAAAGTTATTAAAATCTACATTCATTTTGTGGTATCAGGCCCCATATATCTAGCTATGAAAGCAGCTTGGGAGGCCCCAGTGTTTCAGGCTCAACTAAAACGATAGTTAAGTAGCAGCAGTTTTAAGACTATCGCTTCTCATATGTGCAGTAACTGATTGCCCGCTTGCAGTGAGGTCCAGCGCACATGTTGGCAGTATTGAATCATGTCCACCTGACCTTTGTTAAATGGAGCCCATTATCTTTATCATAATAAATGATAGTTGTGAGCACAGATGCAAAACTCTTTATCCAAACTGCTTGGGACCTGAAAAGGTTTAGCTTTCAGAATTGTTTGGATTTAAGAATATTTCTATATTTGCATCTGTAATATGGGACATAGGGGATTATTTCAGATTTGGGGATTTATACCTGTATGATAAACAGTGGCCCTCATCAAATCTCATGGCTTGTAATGAGCCCTCCCTACAAAAAAAGTTTGGCACCCTTGATATAAACATGAAACATTTTCTGTGATGCAACTAAGGCAAACACATTTATTTATTTAATTTGTTCCATGGATGTTTGAGTCATTTAAAAAAATGCTTTGAAGGTCAAAAGCATAATAATTTATGAAAATATTTTCACCTCAACTGAAAATCTAGGGCTACACCAAGCCAAAAATCGTGAGTTGAATTAACTAGATATTGGTGCACTTATTCCTTCACTTAAGGGACATTAAATACTAACATCCTTGTCAATATCGTAGTATTGAGGTTATTCTCAACCTCCTTTTAATAATGCTTGCCATTGACGTGTAGCTCTCCCTGCATTGCAGTAATGATGTCTTGCGCATATACAGCAACTCTCCTTCAGTTACTTGCAGTGAAACTTAGATTCCAAAATGGCTGCACTCATAAATAGAGGGAGGCACATGAAATGAGGATTTCCAACTGAGGCCTAGATTATAAGTGGAGCGCCATTGATAGTGCAGGGTGCGAACAATCTGGTATTACAAGTCTATGGTATAAATTAATTAACAGAGAATGTTTAGCGCTCATATTAAAATTTGTTAATTATGTTTTCTTTGTGTGTGTGTGTATATATATAAAAATGTAAAATATGTTGGGTTTTTTAAATTAAAATGTCTTAAAAAGTATGTTAAAAGGGATATATGATACGGTATCTTGGAAGGGCTCAAAGTTGTATGTATATATAATTATATGTGTGTATATAATATATGTATATGTACAAATATATTTGCATACATGCACATTTATACACACACACATATACATACATAAACACACACACATATATATATATATATATATATATATATATATATATATATATATATACAGTGGGGCAAAAAGTATTTAGTCAGCCACCAATTGTGCAAGTTCTCCCACTTAAGAAGATGAGAGAGGCCTGTAATTTTCATCATAGGTATACCTCAACTAAGAGAGACAAAATGTGAAAACAAATCCAGACAATCAAATTGTCTGATTTGGAAAGAATTTATTTGCATATTATGGTGGAAAATAAGTATTTGGTCACCTACAAACAAGCAAGATTTCTGGCTCTCACAGACCTGTATCTTCTTCTTTCAGAGGCTCCTCTGTCCTCCACTCATTACCTGTATTAATGGCACCTGTTTGAAAGTGTTATCAGTATAAAAGACACCTGTCCACAACCTCAAACAGTCACACTCCAAACTCCACTTTGGTGAAGACCAAAGAGCTGTCGAAGGACACCAGAAACAAAATTGTAGACCTGCACCAGGCTGGGAAGACTGAATCTGCAATAGGCAAGCAGCTTGGTGTGAAGACATCAACTGTGGGAGCAATAATTAGAAAATGGAAGACATACAAGACCACTGATAATCTCCCTCGATCTGGGGCTCCACGCAAGATCTCACCCCGCGGGGTCAAAAGGATCACAAGAACGGTGAGCAAACATCCCAGAACCACATGGGGGGACCTAGTGAATGACCTGCAGAGAGCTTGGACCAATGTAACAAAGGCTACCATCAGTAACACACTACGCCGCCAGGGACTCAGATCCTGCAGTGCCAGACGTGTCCTCCTGCTTAAGCCAGTACATGTCCGGGCCCGTCTGAAGTATGCTAGAGAGCATCTGGATGATCCAGAAGCGGATTGGGAGAATGGCATATGTTCAGATGAAACCAAAGTAGAACTGTTTGGTAGAAACACAACTCGCCGTGTTTGGAGGAGAGAGAATGCTGAGTTGCAATCAAAGAACACCATACCTACTGTGAAGCATGGGGGTGGCAACATCATGCTTTGGGGCTGTTTCTCTGAAAAGGGAACAGGACGACTGATCCGTGTACATGAAAGAATGAATGGGGCCATATATTGTGAGATTTTGAGTGCAAACCTCCTTCCATCAGCAAGGGCATTGAAGATGAAACGTGGCTGGGTCTTTTAGCATGACAATGATACCAAACACACCACCCGGGCAACAAAGGAGAGGCTTCGTAAGAAGCATTTCAAGGTCCTGGAGTTGCCTAGCCAGTCTCCAGATCTCAACCCCATAGAAAACCTTTGGAGGGAGTTGAAAGTCTGTGTTGCCCAGCGACAGCCCCAAAACATCACTGCTCTAGAGGAGATCTGCATGCAGGAATGGGCCAACATACCAGCAGCAATTTGTGACAACCTTGTGAAGACTTACAGAAAATGTTTGACCTCTGTCATTGCCAACAAAGGATATATAACAAAGTATTGAGATGAACTTTTGATATTGACCAAATACTTATTTTCCACCATAATTTTCAAATAAATTCTTTCCAAATCAAACAATGTGATTGTCTGGATTTGTTTCTACATTTTGTCTCTCATAGTTGAGGTATACCTGTGATGAAAATTACAGGCCTCTCTCATCTTCTTAAGTAGGACAACTTGCACAATTGGTGGCTGACTAAATATTTTTTTGCCCCACTATATATATATATATATATATATATATATATATATATATATATATATATATATATATAATACTTCTCATATAGATGCCACTCTCCTCACCTGGTGCTCATGCCATATCAATTACAGTCCTTATACAGACAGCCATGTCCTCATTAGTGAAAACTCCAAAGAAGGTGCTCAGGATAGGAATTTCAAGATCTATATATATATCGTTGAGCCCTTCCCAGAATAGAAATACTTAAAATAGTATTGCCTTTACTAAGAAGAAAATGTTATTTTTAAATGAATAAATATATGTGTGTGTGTGTATATATATATATATATATATATATATATATATATATATATATATGTGTGTGTATATGTATATATGTGTGTGTGTGTATATATATATATATATATGTATGTATATATATATATGTGTATATTTATATATATATATATATATATATATATATATATATATATATATATATATATATATATAGAGAGAGAGAGAGAGAGAGAGAGATTTAACATAAAAATAAGTTATTTTATTGTACACAAAGTGAAGGACCAGCACCTCACAGGAACAGGAGGCAAGAAAGTAGGGGTGCTATGCCTCAGGAATCCCCCTCAAGGAACCCAAGCGCCAGAATATAAAAAATGGAAGAGAGACAGCACACTCCATATAGAAAACCTTTAATAAAGAGAGCAAGCTAACACAGAATGAAAGAACACACACATATATACACACAATAGCAAATAGTTGTCCAAGGGGCAGGGGGCAGTAAAAATTCAAATGCATCACACCTGTTACATAATTAAATATAAATTAACTCTATACATGCCTACCCTTTCCCCACATGAATCCCCCCCCCCCCCCCCCCCCACAGTTAAAAACAGAGAAGAAGACAAATAAACCAATTTGGAATATATGAATGAAATGGCCAGAATCTTTATAAATACATTCCTAGAGATATGCATAAATACCCAAGTTTTTTAGACCCATAAAACTGAAAGTAATATGTGGTTTTATTTTTTATTATTGTACACTTTTTCACTCGCTATGATACAAGAAACATTTTTTGTGTTTTTTATTTTTTATATATATAGTTGCTAAATGACTATCTTTACATCAGTTTTACATTCTAGATAAATAAGGAACTGTTGTTTTTTTGTTTTTAAATTAAAAATATAATCAGATTGTATTTGTAGAGTTAATCCCAAAAATGTATAAAGTCAAACCTAGAATTAAATCCATAAGGTGTATTTGTTTTTAAGCAAAACATCCAATATACTTCTCATTTATTTAGTATACCATCCAAGTTTCCCCCCCCCCCCAGAGTCTAGTTTTACTTTTTCTACAATTGTCCATTTAAATGACTTAGGCCTAGATTTAGAGTTTGGTGGTAGCCGTGAAAACCATCGTTAGAGGCTCCTAACGCTGGTTTTAGGCTACCGCCGGTATTTGGAGTCAGTCAGGAAAGGGTCTAACGCTCATTTTTCAGCCGCGACTTTTCCATACCGCAGATCCCCTTACGTCAATTGCGTATCCTATCTTTTCAATGGGATCTTTCTAACGCCGGTATTTAGAGTCGTGGCTGAAGTGAGCGTTAGAAATCTAACGACAAAACTCCAGCCGCAGAAAAAAGTCAGTAGTTAAGAGCTTTCTGGGCTAACGCCGGTTTATAAAGCTCTTAACTACTGTGCTCTAAAGTACACTAACAGCCATAAACTACCTATGTACCCCTAAACCGAGGCCCCCCCTCGATTAAATTTTTTAACCCCTAATTTGCCGACCGCCACCTACGTTATCCTTATGTACCCCTAATCTGCTGCCCCTAACACCGCCGACCCCTGTATTATATTTATTAACCCCTAACCTGCCCCCCACAATGTCGCCGCCAGCTACCTACAATAATTAACCCCTAATCTGCCGACCGCAAAGCGCCGCTACTTACGTTATCCTTATGTACCCCTAATCTGCTGCCCCTAACACCGCCGACTTCCATATTATTTTTATTAACCCCAAATCGGAACAGCCAATAGAATGCGAGCTCAATCTGATTGGCTGATCGGATCAGCCAATCGGATTGAACTTGATTCTGATTGGCTGATTCCATCCACCAATCAGAATATTCCTACCTTAATTCCGATTGGCTGATAGAATCCTATCAGCCAATTGGAATTCGAGGGACGCCATTTTGGATGACGTCCCTTAAAGGAGCCTTCATTCGTCGGTAGTCCGTCGGGCCAGCAGGATATTCCGCGTCGGAGGTCTGCAAGATGGATCCGGAAGAAAGAAGATTGAAGATGCCGTTGATAGAAGACTTCAGCCGGATCATGGACCTCTTCAGCTCCCGCTTGGATGAAGACTTCAGCCGGATCATGGACATCTTCAGCCCCCCGCTTGGGCTTGGATCAAGACATCGGAGGAGCTCTTCTGGATCGATCGGTGAACCTGGTATGGTGAAGATAAGGTAGGAAGATCTTCAGGGGCTTAGTGTTAGGTTTATTTAAGGGGGGTTTGGGTTAGATTAGGGGTATGTGGGTGGTGGGTTGTAATGTTGGGGGGGGGTATTGTATGTGTTTTTTTTACAGGCAAAAGAGCTGAATTCTTTGGGGCATGCCCCGCAAAGGGCCCTGTTCAGGGCTGGTAAGGTAAAAGAGCTTTGAACTTTAGTAATTTAGAATAGGGTAGGGCATTTTTTTATTTTGGGGGGCTTTGTTATTTTATTAGGGGGCTTAGAGTAGGTGTAATTAGTTTAAAATTGTTGTAATATTTTTCTGATGTTTGTAAATATTTTTTTATTTTTTGTAACTTAGTTCTTTTTTATTTTTTGTACTTTAGTTAGTTTATTTCATTGTATTTATTTGTAGATATTGTATTTAATTAATTTATTGATAGTGTAGTGTTAGGTTTAATTGTAACTTAGGTTAGGATTTATTTTACAGGTAATTTTGTAATTATTTTAACTATTTTAGCTATTAAATAGTTCTTAACTATTTAATAGCTATTGTACCTGGTTAAAATAAATACAAAGTTACCTGTAAAATAAATATAAATCCTAAAATAGCTATAATATAAATATAATTTATATTGTAGCTATATTAGGATTTATTTTACAGGTAAGTATTTAGCTTTAAATAGGAATAATTTATTTAATAAGAGTTAATTAATTTCGTTAGATTTAAATTATATTTAACTTAGGGGGGTGTTAGTGTTAGGGTTAGACTTAGCTTTAGGGGTTAATACATTTATTAGAATAGCGGTGAGCTCCAGTCGGCAGATTAGGGGTTAATGTTTGAAGTTAGGTGTTGGCGATGTTAGGGAGGGCAGATTAGGGGTTAATACTATTTATTATAGGGTTAGTGAGGCGGATTAGGGGTTAATAACTTTATTATAATAGCGGTGCGGTCCGCTCGGCAGATTAGGGGATAATAAGTGTAGGCAGGTGGAGGCGACGTTGTGGGGAGCAGATTAGGGGTTAATAAATATAATATAGGGGTCGGCGGTGTTAGGGGCAGCAGATTAGGGGTACATAGGGATAATGTAAGTAGCGGCGGTTTACGGAGCGACAGATTAGGGGTTAATAATAATACGCAGGGGTCAGCGATAGCGGGGGCGGCAGAATAGGGGTTAATAAGTGTAAGGTTAGGGTTTTTAGACTCGGGGTACATGTTAGAGTGTTAGGTGCAGACGTAGGAAGTGTTTCTCCATAGGAAACAATGGGGCTTCGTTAGGAGCTGAACGCGGCTTTTTTGCAGGTGTTAGGTTTTTTTTCAGCTCAAACAGCCCCATTGTTTTCTATGGGGGAATCGTGCACGAGCACGTTTTTGAAGCTGGCCGCGTCCGTAAGCAACTCTGGTATCGAGAGTTGCAGTGGCGTTAAATATGCCTGTACGCTCCCTTTTTGGAGCCTAACGCAGCCATTCTGTGAACTCTCAATACCAGAGGTATTTAAAAGGCGCAGCCAGAAAAAAGCCAGCGTTAGCTATGCGGGTCGTTACCGACAAAACTCTAAATCTAGCCGTTAGTGTTTCTACCATGCTCTTCTATAAAGTGTTTTGTTATTGGAAGGACTTTGTCTTCTCTTTGTCTGCTTTTTTTCCCTGTATCTACAGTGATGCTGGAGAGATGCTCTCTTATATGTTTCTCTTATCCTGTAAACATACTGTAGTTTACAGAATTTGCACTCTAGAAGGTACACCATCCCCTTTTCTCTACAGTTAAGGCATCTTTCTATATTAAAAGTCTCTCCAGTTCTTGCTGAGTAAAAAATGTTCCCTATATCTGCATATTTACATGCTTTACACTCACTGAAGCCGCACATATGTAACCGTTTTACTTGTAGCCAAGTTGATTGTTTGGCTATTTTGAGATTTGTTGGGGATACTATATTTCCTATTGTTTTTCCTCTTCTATATGAGAATAGACAGTTCTTTTGTGCTACTTGTGCTAAGCTATTATCTGCTCTTAATATTGATAAATGTTTTTTTATTATATTACACATTTTGTTCTATTGTGGTTAATATTGAGTAACAAATTTGATTCTATCTTGATCATATTTAAATTTTTTATTGGGTTTCTTTGTTGTTTTTATTAGTTCTGTCTGGTCCATAGCAGACACTGCTACGCAAGCATTTTTAATAGTTTGCCTATTGTATCCCCTGTCTTTCAACTGTCCATCTAGACGTGCTGCTTCTTTGATGTAATCTGAATACTTATTGCAATTGCGTTTTACTCTCATGTGTTGGCCTTTTGCTATTGCTTTGAATGTTTCTTTCGGGGGGTTACTATTTGCATGTAAAATTGCATTTTTTGAGATCGGTTTTCTATATAATGTTGTCTCCCCTCTCTTACAATGTATGTTGCCTCTCAGTGTGAGATCCAGATAATGAATCTCTTCTGCTTGCACTTCATGTGTAAATTTTACTTCCATTTTGTTACTCTTTACATATCTTAGAAATATTTTTAATGTGTCCTTGTCTCCTTCCCATATTATAATAAGATCGTCAATTAATCTATTATATAGTTTGATGTGCCCTCTGAAGGGGTTTCCATCCACATAGATGTGGCACCGTTCCCACCACCCCATGAAGAGGTTAGCGTACGAGGGGGCAAATTTTGCCAACATAGCTGTTCCACATCTCTGTAGGTAGAACACCCCTCCAAAGCAAAAATAATTGTGTGTAAGTAGGTATTCTATCACTTTTAGTAGATACTCTTGTAGTGCTATACCCAGATTACTTTGCCTAGCCAAAAAATACCTCACTGCTTGTAGACCCATCTCATGGGGTATTGAGCTATAAAGTGATACAACATCTAGTGTCACCCATTTACTGTTTTCAATCCATGCTACCCTGCTCAATTTTTGTATCAGTTGTGTTGAGTCCCTGAGATAACTAGTTAAATCTAGGACTAGGGGTTGCAAAATGGACTCCACCCATTCCAATATAGGCTCCAGTAATGACCCTACCCCTGAGACTATGGGTCGTCCTTTCACATCTTTTGTGCTTTTGTGTACCTTAGCAAATACATGGAATACCAGAGTTTTGGGTTGTTTATTTGTTAGAAAATCATGAGTGGCCTTATTAATAAAGCCATTGTCTAGGCCTTCATCCAATAAATGTCTTAATTGATACATAAATTCATTTTTGGGGTCACTTTGTAAAACCATGTAGCTATTAGTGTCTAACAGCTGTTTCATTATTTCTTTTTCATAATCAGTTCTATTTTGTATGACTATGCTACCCCTTTTTATCTTACTATATGGGCATCCGTTCCTCCTTGTTTACACTATGCTACCCCTTTATCAGATTTTTTAATGATAATGTTGCGGTTATCAGCTAGCTCCTGTAGGGCTGCTCTCTCTTTTCTTGTCAAATTATTCTCTTGGGGGGAAGTTTTGTCTCTGTATAGTTTTTTCTAGGTCATCAACTATTCTTTCCTGAAACTGTTCTAGAATACTGCCCCTAGAATGAATCTGGTAAAATATGGATTTTGGCTTAAAGCCTATATGTGTATCTGTCTTATTAGTGTTATCTTCTAACTGTTCACTTAATAAACTTAGTAATGTTTCACTAGTACATGAGTCTTGAAAATCTAAGTGAACCTCTGATGTTGTTTTTTCAACATTCCTTTTCTACTTCCATAAATTCAGCTACTTGTGTATTTAGTGAAAATGTTTTTTAAGGGTTAAATTGTGAACCATTCTATGGACATCAACTATAGTGTTGAATAGATTGAATTTGGTGGTTGCTACGAAATTTAATCCATAACTCAAAACCTTTTCTTGTGGTAATGTAAGTGATGTATCTGACAAATTAATCACTAGTGATGTCATGTCTGCTCCAAATTCTTTTTGGCTCGTAATTGGTATCTGTTGAGTTGCATGTACTTGGTTTTGTTTTCCCCTCCTAAATTCTGTTTTGTAATTGGTGGTATATTTTTCTGTGCTTGTACTGGAGCTGTTACTTAAAAAGCCTGATTGAACTTAGTTCTAGCTGTGTCCACATTGTCAGTTGTTTTTAATGCAGGATTAATTGGAAATTTATTAGTGTGTTTGTATTGATTTGCTTTCCTTCTAGCTCCCTGTAATTCCATGTTTGGTGTTTCTATTGTATTGGGTGAGACACTACTGGACTTCTGAGTTCCTTCTTTATTATACAAACTGTCAATATCTCCACTATTATCATCAGTTGACTCTGACTCTGTATCTGAGAAGGTTACCTTCTTTTTGCCTTTATTTTTCGGATTACCTTTATTTTGTCTGTAATTCTTTTTATTATTCTCTCTATAGGTATTAGATCTATCCCTCATATGTCAAATGTGTACCGTGTGGGTCTGATAGTCAGTCCAGTCTCTCAAAAATTTGGTTTGTTTGGTCTGTAGTAAATCTTCTGTGGATTTCTCAACAGTTTCTATAAGCAATTCCTCAAAACTTTTGTATTCTAATGCTAGTTGGTGATGTACTAGATATTGTTGAAGTTGTGTAATTTTTGTTTTTATATCTGTCAGTAGGTTTTCTTTATGAACAATAATAATGTGCATCAGTCTGAATGAACATTCATCTAAAATCATATTCCATTCATCCTTAAACTTGATATCATCCACTTCAAAAGTGGGAAATTTATGTACTCTTAGTCCCCTTGGAATCATTTTATAGAGCTATATACACACACACCCTATAAAGACATAGAGCTATATACATACACACATCTATCTATCTATCTATCTATCTATCTATATATATCTTTATATTATTATGAAGCGCCAACATTTTCCGCAGACCTATCCATGGATACAATTAATTTAAATAAAACAATGATATAAAACTTGTAAGATACAGGACAAAATTTACAAACACATACAGGAGGGATTGAGGGCCCTATTCCCATGGGAACTTTCAATCTAGAAGGGTAGGAAGTTGAGAAACAGGAGGTGAGGACTGCAAGATTGAGAAAGATGTTAATGCAGAGTGGATAAGGGAAATGTTAGGTAAGTGAAATTAAATTACTACTGAGTTGGCTGGTAGGCTTCCATGAAAAGAAAAGTCTTCAGGGAGCATTTAATGGAAGAAAGATTAGGACAAAGCCTGACAGCACGAGGGAGAGTGTTCCAGAGGGTAGGTGCTGCACGACAGAAGTCCTGCGGTCTAGCATGAGAAGAGGTGATAGTCGCGGATGCAAGGAGCAGGTCATTGTTAAATCTTAGTGGGCGTGCTGGAGTATACTTGTTAATTATAGAGGCTAGGTAGAGGGGAGCAGTGTTGGTGAGAGTTTTGTATGTAAGGGTAAGAATTTTGAATTTAATTCTGCTGTGAATGGGGAGCCAATGAAGGGATTTGCAGAGAGGTGCAGCAGATACAGAGCGACGGGAAAAGTTGGATCAGCCTGGCAGAGGCATTTAGGATGGATTGAAGGGGGGGGAGGCGGGAAAGAGGAAGGCCACTAAGTAGGTTATTGCAGTAGTCAAGTCGGGAAATGACAAGGGAGTGGATTATTTGCTTTGTGGTGTTAGCGCTCAGAAAAGGATGAATCTTGGATATATTGTGTAGATGGTTGCGGCAGGATGTAGAAAGCGATTGGATATGGGGGGGCGAAGGATAGATTTGAGTCAAGTGTAACTCAGAGGCAGCAGACTTGGGGTGATGGGGAAATATATATAGTAAAACATATAGACTGCACTCACCGGCATTGTGGAAAAAATAGATTTATTTTGTTACATCATAGTGACGATTCGGGATCCACAGACCCCTTCCTTAGACCAAAGGGGTCTGTGTATCCCAAAACTGATATAACAAAATAAATCTATTTTTTTTTTCACAAATTCAGTGAGTGCAGTCTATATGTTTTACTATTGAAATGTAATCCTGACTATGCACCCTGGTCGTTGGCAGTGAGAGTGTGTGTTATTTTTGAACAGCCACATGCATTAACAATACTGAAAAGACAACAAACATTTGATCATTACAGAAAATGATATATTTAGATGAAACAAAGATAAAATAGCCTGTGAATCTTTAATACATCATCTTCATACATCTACTTCAAATTCTGAAAAGCCTGTGTTTGTTTAACTGTGTACAGTATTTGTACTTCGTGCTCATTTATTTCATCACTTGCTCTTCCTGCAACAAAGTTCTTCAATTAGCTATAAACCATATTTATTCCTCAAAAGACTTTGGGTGGCCCTTATACTGACTGTCCTGGTTCATTTTGCTGCAGTTGAATAACTATATTTGGCACAGAGTCACATAGAAGCTGTCACCACTTGGTCTGATTAGCTCAGATAATGCTGCATCTTTAAAGTCAGCAAACGGCTTTCTTTGTTGACCCCCATTGGCGAGATTGCTGACTGATCTCATTTGGTGCAGTTCTGCAAGAATGGGATGAGACATTGTCCTGTCAGCACATTGTGATTTTGCAGAAACTAAAAATCATCTTTTTCTCTTCTCTTCCTATAGATCTATACCTTTTACATCCCTAATTTACAATTCACTAGTTTCTGTATAATAATTCCTTTATTCCCTCCAGGCTATCTTCTCTCAGCTTGTCTTTCTGTCTTTTAACATCTGTATCTTTTTTGTCTATTATTTCATTTTCTCTTTTTCTCTCCCTTTATATTTTGTCTTTCCTATGGTACCTCTTTCTCTCCCTTTGTTGTCAGTTTGTCTGTCAGTCTGTCTGTCACTGTCTCCATTATTTTCTCGCTTTCTGCTTCCCCTTTCTCATTCTCTCTGAAAATCATTATCTACCTATTTTTATTTTTCTCATGCTGACATTTTAACCTAATTGTTTACTTAATGGTCCCATTTAAATATAAGCAAATCTGCATAGGTTATAGGAACTCATAGATCAAAATCCTTGTAATTAACCACTTTGCCTGTCATTTGAAATATAATCTGTAAAAATAATACATTACTTCCATGAGAACAATATATTAAGTACTTTTCATTTTTCATGTTCAGATTGAAAGCACAAGAATTAAAGAGACAAAACTAAACTTTCATGATACAAAAAAAATCTTTTGAATTTACTTCCATTAGCAAATTTTGCATAGTCTATATATGCATACTTTTTGAGGCACCAGCACCTACTGAGCATGTGCAGGAGTTCAGTGTATACATGTATGAGTCTGTGATTTGCTGATGACTGTCATGATACAGGGGGCAAGGAAATGAATGGAAATTGTGAAATTTGTGAGAAAAATATCTACAGCTCATTTGAAATGAAGTGTAATTGCTATTACATATTATATTTATTTTGCATTTGTTGATTATACAATTATACAGTGTTTAATTGGAGATGTAGTTTTTTTTTTAAGGTCTGCACATTCTTTTTAGTGTGAGTGAAAGCATCCCAAGAAAACGCAATTGAGGTATGACAGTTGGCGCACATGCTCAAACAAGAATTCAATGATTTATTAGGACTCCATGTGCTGTAACTCTGATGTGAAGAAATAAATTGATAATTAAATCAAATTGTGCTTTTTCTTCCATTCAAACTAAGCAGCACATGAATAAGTCAGTACTGATAGAAATACTCCGGCACTTTACTAACACAAAGTAAATCTTAAAGCCATATCTGCATCCAAGTTATATACTGTGACAACAATTGTTCATTATTAATAGAACTGAGCTAAAAAAGAACGGACAATAATTTAATAAGCAATGTTTATAGCTGAAACTTGGACAGACATGGGTATTTGTTGACAAGTGCACAATTAAATAATAAACCATCCGTTCTGACCATTATGAAAACAGTGTATATATATATATATATATATAATTTTAAGACCACTGAGTAAAGGGATTTACTATTATTCTAATTATTAAAATTGCTAGTTACTTCATATACTTTTTTATAGCAACACAATGGGACATGGTCAAGTTTTAAATACTGATTCATGTGCAAAAACATTTTTTTTGATTGCTCAGAGTGACAGCACCTAAATTTAGATTTATATCTTTATAATCACTATAAATAAAGTGTAGCGTTATTAGATTTGTAGCTATTATATTTTAGTGATTATATTGCACCCACATAGCTATTTTTTATTGACATTGTGCTATTTGATCCTTAACTATTGGTGGGGTATTGTAGTGGGGGTTATATAGGGGCTCTTGTGTGTTGCTTTGAGGTGTCATTAAGGTGGGTTCCTTAGCTTTTAGTGGGGTTCTTGGATGTTGAAGTGGGAGTAGATCACCTGGTGTTGTTCAGGCACACTAGAATTGTCTGACCAGGTAGTCTAATTTGTTCTGGGTGAAGGTTACTGTCATGGTTAACTGTTGTGGGGGCAGGGTTAAAGTTAGCAATAATATCAGATAGTACAGAGTTGCTAAGTAATTGCAGTTTAGAGTTGGGTCATGGTTAGGGTTAATTGGGGTAGAGACTAGGGTTATTGGGGTTAGCTCCTAGGATGCCCTTTATTTATTTTAGTGATTGTTTTGCTCTCAACTGCAGAGAGCAGAGTAACTAGTTCAGACATTTCCTTTCACAAGAATAATATCACATATTCCAGCCCCCAAGTCTTACAGATTTCTAGGTTTCTGTAGAGAAATAAATATAGATAGTGCAAGCATCCAGTCAACCTGCAGACTATGGCTTTATATGCTGTCACACTGAATTAATATGAGGAAAGACATGTATAGATAAGTTAATAAATAACTTTTTTTTCTCTCTTGCATTCTACAAAAACATATGAAGCTGAAGGTTAACTGAGGGATTAGCACATCCACGTGTAAGGGTTATGGTATGCAAGTACAACATTTATCTTCCAGAGTTTAATTTGGACTTGTAATGTGCCTAGGGCAGCAAACACCAAAATACGGCTCTGATATAAACCCCTAAAGAGATATGAAACCCAAACATTTTCTATCATGATTCAGATAGAGCATACATTTTAAAAGGGATAGTAAACTCGAACATTATCTTCATTTAATCGTGCAGCATTTTTTTCTGACAAGTTATATCGCCATAGACATGTATTACATATTTATATCGCTTTTAAATATAATATATAAAGGTATATATAAATATACCTTTATTTGAAAAAACTTAGCCCATGCCCTCCAGATCTTACCATTTTCTATCCAATCTATGCTGTCGTACGCACATATCGGAACTTCTAAATATGGCTGCTTGAGCATGCCCATATTTATCCATATGCCTGTAACTTCACAGCATTTCAAAAGTAGTTCCATGCTGGGCGTTACAATGTGCGAGTAATCTGAATGAGGTGCCGGGTTAAGGGGCAGTACGTTGCACTGTTGTTACTCCCTCCTAGTGACGTCGCTATTCTACTCTGCGGCGATACAGAAACCAGTTGTATTTTCGTGATCCGTTGTGGCATATCGATCTCTACAATCTACTGCTTAGAAAAGTATTTTTTCTTCATCATCATCCTTATTTTGAGATTTGAAGGGGAGTTTAAGTCATCATTATTGAATATATATAAGGATTTATAAAGTTAATAACGATCATTCGATGTGACCCTAAAAACGATCTAATTGCGATGTCTGAAATATTCTGTAAAACATAATATTATCACAATATTTTTTTATATATTATAGCTATCTCATGTCAATCAATCTTTAGTTGTTACGCCCAACATTACGTATTATGTTAATAAGGACGAAAAATAACGCCCATCAAGAAAATGTAGCTCCCACCTCCTGAGTCTACCCAGGTATTCTTTTCAACAAAGAGAACTAAGTAAAATAGAATAATAGAGCTAAATTGGAAAGTTGTTTAAAATCACATGCTGTATATGAATAGCAAGATAGGCACCTTTATAGTATGGTTATTTTATCTGCCCTATGTTTTTGTGGTGAAGAAGCTCCTCAACTTTTACAAAAGTTGAAGAAAATAAGGGACAACAAATGATATATAGTATTATCTTTGGTAATAAATGCTTATAAATCCTTGTGAAGCTGCTTATCTTGAGGAAGTATAAAGAAAGAAGAATTAAAACACCTGTTTGATATCTGTGTTGCTAAACAGATGGCTACTAAAAATCATTTTACAAGTTACACATTTTAAGTCACAAGAAAATTTCTATTTAAAAGAACTGTTCAGTGGTAAAATTAGATTTAAAAAGAAAAATCATTCTGAGAGACTGACAATAGCAATAAAATCTATTTTAGTTTCTCAACTGTTTTCTGTTAAAAAAAACTTCAACATTTTCTTTCTTGATTCATGTAAAGCATTTAAGTTTAAACAACTTTCCATTTTACTTTTATTATCAAATTTGGTTCATTCTCTTGGTATCCTTTGTAGAATAAGCGGCTGGGAGCTAGCTGAACACATTGGTGTAAGACAATGACACAAGGCATATACTGTATGTGCAGTCACTAATCAGAGGCTTGCTCCCAGTAGTGCATTGCAGCTCCTGGACCTACCTACTGTATGTATGCTTTCCAACAAAGGATACAGATGGAATAAAGCAAATTAGATATAGAAGTAAACTGGAAAGATGTTTGAAATTCCATGCTCAATCTGAATCATGAAAGTTTAATCATGACTTTATGTTCCATTTAACAATGTATGCTTACCCTTAATAGCAATGACTCTTCCTTTAACCTTTTGCTTTCATCTCTATTTGTTCCACTCTCCAATAAGGTACGAACAAAACTGAAACTAGGGGACTGACATAATTTAGAGCTAGTGGGACTACTGAAGACTTGGTTTGCACAAAGTTTCTATCAATGTAATTGAATAAGAGACTGGAATTCGTTGATAAGAATAGCCTTATGTTGTAGAACAATGAGCCATGATTTAAAGTCTCAGAGATGTACATTTGTCCAAATGCATTTGTTCACGATTACACTAGCTGGTTTCATTTTATTCAATCAAACAGGAATTGTACAGTGTTACTCAGTCTATTGTTGTTAATAAAGTGGAGACGCCAATACCCGCCCCAGACAAATTGTTTAAACAGACGTTTATGTTTCCTCAAATGGTGAAAAGCCATGCTAGTGCTTCAGAATAACATGCAAGATTACTAGAGGTTTGTCCTAAAATAAATAAAGAGTTGTAACATTATATTTAAAATGGGTATGTCCTATAATTACACCAGACAGCTGCTACTGTAGTTTAGAGAACGCTTGTGGTATGATGACAAAACAATAAATTGAGAAAATTAAAGGGATATTAAACCCATTTTTTTTTTCTTTAATGATTCAGATAGCACATGCGATTTCAAGCAACTTTCTAATTTACTCCTATTATCAATTTTTATTTGTTCTCTTGCTATCTTTATTTAAAAAGAAGGAATGTAAAGCTTAGGAGCCGACCCATTTTAGGTCCAGCACCATCAATAGCGTTTGCTTATTGGTGGCTGAGATTTGGCCACCAATAAGCAAGCATAACCCAGGTTCTGAACCAAAAATGGGCTGGCTCCTATGCTTTACATTCCTGCTTTTCAAATAACGTTACCAAGAGAACAAAGAAAAAATAGTAATCGGAGTAAATTAGAAAGTTGCTTAAAATTGCATGCTCTATCTGAATCATGAAAGAAAAAAAATGGGTTTAGTAGTAAAAGCTGATTATTTTAAACATAAATATTACTGTTCTGTAGTTCTTTAAAAAAAATCATAATGAAGGTTTCAGAACCTAGAATGACTTAACATGTCCAAATAAATAAAAATCAGATGAACTTGTAACTGTAATGACAGTACAAGAGCATATAGCAATGCATATTCCCCCAAGGCAGCATGCCTGCTACAGCTATGCTATACCTGCATGTGTCTGCTGTGCTTCTGCTTCCAATGTTTGTGTGTGTGTATGTGTGTGTGTGTGTGTGTGTATGTGTGTATGTGTGTGTGTATATGTGTGTGTGTGTGTATATGTGTGTGTTTGTGTGTGTGTGTGTGCGTGCGTATGTGTGTGTATGTGTGTGTGTGTGTGTGTATGTGGGTGTGTTTGTGTATGTGTGTGTATGTGTATGTGTGTGTATGTGTGTGTGTGTGTGTACGTGTATGTGTGTGTGTATTTGTGTGTGCGTCTGGGAGAGCATGAGAGAAAGAAATAAAGAGAGAGAAATCAAAAGAGATTGTGCTTGCCACTTCTGTTCAGCCATCACCTGGGAAATAGCTATAGACATGTAATTTATCTTGGTGCACCCATTTTAAATGGCTGCAGGAATACATTATCTTTTTTGACATCAAGAGAATTCTTGAATGTGAGGACAATGAACAGCATTATGGGAAATCCAACAACGAGCATTATTTTTATAGTCTAAAAGCTTAGTTGTACTTAGGTTTCTTCATAAAGCATGCAGTAAGGCATAGCAAACATTCATTTGATGCAAAATGTGATATTATTTTTCATATAGCACAACAATTTCCTATATATGTGGCTTCATTGCACTAAAATATCAATCTAATTTTTTTTTCTTGGTAAATTGTATAAGTAAACTGAACTTTCAGTACCACTATTAGTATACAATCTAGTTTCAGAATTAATTAAAGGGACACTGAACCCAATTTTTTTCTTTTGTGATTCAGATAGAGCATGCAATTTTAAGCAACTTTCTAATTGACTCCTATTATCAAATTGTCTTCATTCTCTTGGTATCTTTATTTGAAATGCAAGAATGTAAGTTTAGATGCCGGCCCATTTTTGGTGAACAAACTGTGTTGTTCTTGCTGATTGGTGGATAAATTCACCCACCAATAAACAAGTGCTTTCCATGGTCCTGAACCAAAAAAATAGCTTAGATGCCTTCTTTTTCAAATAAAGAAAGCAAGAGAACGAAGAAAACTTGATAATAGGTGTAAATTAGAAAGTTGCAAGCTCTATCTAAATCACAAAATATTTTTTTTGGTTCAGTGTCCCTTTAATACTTTAATTAATTGACCTATATGAGAAAAATGATTGGTAGGGCATTTATGTCAGGAATAGGTTAAAAAAAAGTGGTTATAAATGCATTTTTTCCAATCAACTTGAAATTGTTTTTATTTATTTTTTTAATAGGGAAAATATCTTCCTGGTATAATCACATTTATTTTCTTGATATGTAAAAACATAAAGACTGCCCTCAATTATCAATTTATAAACAAAAGTGTTTAAAAGTGATGACAGCAGAATTATGCCTTAGAACAAAGCAATCTCCCTATAGTGGTGATAGATGTAATAAACAGACCATTAAATAATGGGAAATAACTCATTATAATAAGTCATTTATATCTAGATGTGAGATTAATCATAGATGAGGATTAGATTCTAAGAGAGAAAATTATGTGTCTCCTAATACATTTGAGAGGCTGTCTTCCGTGAATAATGAGTACAATGTAACTAAAAAAAAACTACATAGAGGAAGAAAAACTAGTAGAGATTTTGTACCAGACATTTAGGTATTTAAAAAGAACATCCCCCATAAAGATATAATCTATACAACAAAGCTAAAGCATGATATGTTATACTTATATAGATTAATTTTACTGTCTCTTCCAGTTGTCTACTCTCTTTTATAATATCTCCCCTCCATTCCTTCTCATATTTTTACCTTTCTTATATTTCTTTCTCTCATATCCATTTTCTTTTATCAGCCCTCAAGCTTTATTACATTCTCATTTATTTTCTTTCTTTACTGTAGCTTTAATTTTTTCCTACAGATTAAAAAACTTAAAGGGACAGTCAAGTCCAAAATAAACTTTCATGATTCAAATAGTGTTAGGATATGTCCCCCCCTTGAAAACAACACCTAACAAATAGGGCATGTAATTTTATTTATAATCATTTATTTTAGGCTCAGCAGCATAAAGTTTTAAACAAAAAAAATGTTTGCGCCATACAAGGCCAATAATAAATATACAATATGCAAAAAAAGGAAACAAGGGTATATACTGGACAATATAAGAATATACGAAATAGTGTACAGTTCACTGTGAAAGATTGGATTCGTACATCGTGGTAAAGCACCTGACACAATTAACAATGTGCATCTCAATTTCAATAAGATAGAAATGAGTCTTAGTGGCAGCGTCAAATTCGGATTATGTGAGGCCCATATAGCAGTTACCTGGTCTGGAATATCAACATGTGGCTCACCGGCCGTTAACCAGATATTCAGAACTTATTCACAATGTTCATTCATTAAATGTATTGTTGCCTCGGCGGGCCCACTTCACATACCTCCTTCAGCATGCAAGCCGTGTTAATCTTCTTGGTCAGGCGGATCCTTCCCTCTGGGTATGCGTGTGCGGGTATTCTTGGAGACTCTCAGGAACCCGGTTCCGCTCCTATTCCTTCCGCTTGCTTGGACCAGTTTGTCCCTCGGATCTCCCTTTCGATTCTGAGCGGCTCATGCGTGACGTCACTGGAAGGGTGTGTGCTTACCATCCAATCTCTTTGCGGCTTCTCAACACAGTTGCTCAGCATGGTGGGACGGCAAGATAGCAGTATCAAGAGAGGACATACACCACAGCTGATGATGAAACAACGTATTTATTCCAAAACTTTTAAAAATATACAGGACAGCAGCCTCAGGCTATGACTACGGCTATATGCTGAAACGCGTAAGCCCATTTTTGCTCTACTCTGTTTAACTTTTTTACTGGATACTGCTGTCCTGTATATTTTTAAAAGTTTTGGAATAAATACGTTGTTTTATCATCAGCGGTGGTGTTTGTCCTCTCTTGCTACTGCAATAATAAATATAATCATATCAAACAAAACATAATATAACGTAAAGAAAGTTTAAGTCACAGTTGACATTGTTTAAAAGAATAACAGAAAGCAGCCTTAAATTTCTATCTTATACTGCTGAATCTTACATTTTCAATAACACTCTCTACCTACAACAATTATCCCAAACCGAGAAGAATCTATAATTAAAGGAAAATGGGAAGGAACTAAGGGGGGGGGGGGGCAGGCTTCATATACCTGTTCTTCATCTTAAGCTATTCTTATTAATAATTACCATATACCCAGAAGTATCAGCTCTGAATTTTTAAATGGGAAGATTATATAGTCAATCTCAGTGGTCGGGAGTGACTTAATAAAGGGTGCCCATTTGCTGAAAAATTGTCTGTCTAGTTCATTATCTATGTTAGTATCCCGTTGTTCTAATATGCATTGCTTTTTCAAATAGTTCTTTACCTCTGGGATACTTGGGGTCTCTCTTGTTTTCCATTTTTTAAAGATTAAATGTCTGGCTGCTAAGAGAAATAGAATTATTAATTTTTCACTGGGTTGATGTCCCTCCTGATTTTTTAAACAAAATAAAACCTGAATTGGTGTTAATGCCAGAGGGGAGATCTTAAAGGGACACTAAACCCAAAAATTTTCTTTCATGATTTAATTAGAGAATACAATTTTAAACAACTTTCCAATTTACTTCTATTATCTAATTTGCTTCATTCTTTAGCTATACTTTATTAAAGAAATAGCAATGCACATGAGCGAGCCAATCACACGAGGCATCTATGTGCAGCAACCAATCAGCAGCTACTGAGCCTATCTAGATATGCTTTTCAGCAAAGTATATCTAGAGAATTACGCAAATTAGATAATAGAAGTAAATTAGAAAAATGTTTAAAAATGCATGCTCTTTCTTAATCATAAAAGAAAAAATTTGGGTTTCATGTCCCTTTAAGTGCTGAGTTTAGCCAAAATTCTAACTTCCACCAGAAGTGTCTGATCCTTGGACAGTTCCAGAGCATGTGCAAAAGATCTGCGGCTGTGAGAGAGCATTTGGGGCAATTATTCAAACTTGGATTCCGCAATTTATAGCCTTTTTCAGGAGTGTAATAGAATTTATGAAGTAATTTGAGATGTGCTTCTCTCCATGTTGCTGAGAGAGTCGCCTGTGAAACTTTATAAATGGATGCTTGTATAAATTTAGGGTCAATGCTATTTTGTGGTAACATCAAGTTCCAGCCAGAAGCAATTTTTCCAAGAATGAGGATTCCCTTACTAGATCCCAGGAGATAGTAGCAAGGAGTCATAGACATACGACCTTTCTTGACCAAAGTTAGCCAGTTTTCCAGATTGCCCAAAGCCCAACACTGATTAGCTTCCTTTATTAATTCTAGCGCATAGTGCCTTACCTGCAGGTATGCAAAAAACTCTTTATTGATCAGATGAAATTCATTTTTAAGTTCCTCAAATGTTTTGACACAGTTTTTCTCTTGGTCAATAAGGTGCACTATCCTATCCAACCCTAGGATATGCCATTTTTTTAAAAACTGATACATTTAAAACGGCTTGAAAATTTGGATTTCCAATCAGAGGTAGATATTGGGAGACCCTGCAATTTACTCATACAATATTCCCTATCTTCCACCAAGCCTTTATTGGGTGAAAATAGAATTTGAGTCTCTTAATCTCGTTTGGCAGCTCCTTCGGCTCACAGTGAATTAATGCTTGAGGAAGATATGGGTCACATATACTTTCCTCAAGTGCATTATTCAGGACATAGTCCTTAGAAAAAATCCAATCTGCCACTATGCGCGCCAGACAGGCGAGATTATATAATCGTATATCTGGTAGAGCAAGGCCTCCGTAATCTCTTGCAAGAGACAGTTTAAAAAGCGCTATCCTAGGTCTTTTATCCTGCCATATAAATTTTCTCAGCATACTATTTAATAGTCGAATATCCTGCTAAATAATAGTAATAATATTGCGGTGTTCTGCGGCTTAGGGAAGAGAACCATCTTGAATAAAGCGATTCGTCCAGAGATAGATAACGGTAAGTTTTGCCAACCTCTAAGTTTCTACCTAAAGAACGTTAAAACTGGGGGTATGTTGAGGCTATATAGATCAGCTGGTATACATGGAATTAGGATTCCTAAATATTTAAATGAATCCTTGACCGTTTGAAATGGAATAGTAGAGGGAGAGTTGTCATTTGCCCTAAGCCAAAGGAGTTCTGATTTTTCGGTATTTACTTTGTAACCGGAAAATGATCCAAATTGATTAATAATCTGCAGGAGTCTAGGTATGTTTTTTTTGGTGTTTGATATATATATATAAGTATATCATCAGTGTATAGGGCAATTTTCAGCTCCTGTTTGCCTATTTTGATACCTTTTATGTCTGATCATAATTGCTAATGGCTCGATACAGAGATTAAAAAGAAGAGGGGAGAGGGGACATCCCTGGCGAGTTCCTCTATCTAAGGTGATTGGTAAGGACATAATGTTATTGACTAACAGTTTTGTTAGCCATATTTAGCTAGAGAGAGAAAAAGATGGTCATGATGTACCGAGTCAAATGCTTTCTCTGCAACAATTGAAATGACTGTCAGGTCAGGGATGTCCTCTCTATGCCCCTGTTTAGATGTGGCAATGTTACCAAAATACTCTGTGACGACCAAGACTTCTCTTATTTTTGTTGAAGAGTTTTGCATGTTTAAGAACCCGGCTTGGTCTTTGTGAATAATATTGACAAGAGATACCTGAAGTCTCTGAGCAAGGATTGAAGTAAATACCTTGTAGTCTGAGTTTAGTAAAGCTATTGGTCTATATGACTCTTTCTGAGTGGGATCTTTCCCACTCTTCAAGATTAGTGTTGTACATGAAGCAGAGAAGGAGGTAGGCACTGATTCTCTGTTGATATACATAAAGTTATACAATTTACAAAGATAAGATGTAATTTCTGGAGATAAGATTTTATAGAACTCATTGGGTAGCCCATCAGACCCTGCTGCTTTGTTCAAAGCAAGGTCAAATATGACTTTCTTTATTTCCTCTTCGGAAATCGGAGCATTGAGCATCTCTACTGATTCAGATGTTAGTGTAGGATAAGTGATTTTGCTCCAAAAATCATCAGATTGCGCTAAGTCTGAGTTTCTGGAGCCATATAATTCTTGATAGTATTTTACAAAGACCTCAGATATTTCTTCAGGTTTAGAGAGAGATTTCCCCATAGATTGAAGATTCTCAATTAAGGGTGATTTTTATCTCTTTTTACCAGTTTAGCCAGAAGTTTTCCAGACTTATTTCCGTACCTATATAATTTGGTTTGCAGTTTTTAAGTCTTTTTGAGTTTCTTGATATATTGCAAATGCGTGTCTGTCACTTTTAGCTCAAATATATTTTGCCCAGTTAGCTGTGTTTATTTTAAGCAGAAATCGATTGTAAGAGTTAGTTACTGATTTTCTCTCTCAATTTGAGTTTCTTGGTTACCATGGAGTTATATGCAATGATTTCACCTCTCAGTACCACTTTTGCGGTTTCCCAGAACAGCACAGGGTGATCTATGTGTTCATGGTTAAAATGGGTGTACTTGTTAAATTTGTTTTTAAGCCAGTTCTTGAATTTTAAATCAGAAGCAAGGAAGGAAGGAAAACAGAATTTATGTTTACCTGATAAATTTCTTTCTCCTACGGTGTGTCCGGTCCACGGCTTCATCCTTACTTGTGGGATATTCTCATTCCCTACAGGAAGTGGCAAAGAGAGCACAACAGCAGAGCTGTCCACATAGCTCCCCCTCTAGCTCCGCCCCCCAGTCATTCGACCGACGGTCAGGAGAAAAAGGAGAACCATAGGGTGCAGTGGTGACTGTAGTGTACAAAAACAAAAATTTTAAACCTGACTAAAAGCCAGGGCGGGCCGTGGACCGGACACACCGTAGGAGAAAGAAATTTATCAGGTAAACATAAATTCTGTTTTCTCCTACATTGGTGTGTCCGGTCCACGGCTTCATCCTTACTTGTGGGAACCAATACCAAAGCTTTAGGACACGGATGAAGGGAGGGAGCAAGTCAGGTAACCTAAACGGAAGGCACCACTGCTTGTTAAACCTTTCTCCCAAAAATAGCCTCCGAAGAAGCATAAGTATCGAATTTGTAAAATTTGGCAAAAGTATGCAGTGAAGACCAAGTCACTGCCTTACAGATCTGTTCAACAGAAGCCTCGTTCTTGAAAGCCCATTCGTTCAGGAGGCTGCCGTCCAGCAGTCTCATAAGCCAATCGGATGATGCTTTTTAGCCAGAAGGAAAGAGAGGTAGCGTAGCTTTCTGACCTCTTCTCTTACCGGAATAGACAACAAACAAAGAAGATGTCTGTCTGAAATACTTTGTTGCTTCTAGATAGAATTTTAAAGCACGAACCACATCTAGATTGTGTAACAAACGTTCCTTTTTAGAAACTGGATTAGGACACAGAGAAGGAACAACTATTTCCTGGTTAATATTCCTATTGGAAGAAAACCAGGCTTGGTACGTAAAACTACCTTATCTGTATGAAACACCAGATAGGGTGAATTACACTGCAAAGCAGACAATTCAGAAACTCTTCTCGCAGAAGAAATAGCAACCAAAAACAAAAAAATTTCCAAGATAGTAACTTAATATCTATGGAAGGTAAAGGTTCAAACGGAACCCCATGAAGAACTGAAAGAACTAAATTTAGACTCCATGGAGGAGTCACAGGTCTGTAGACAGGCTTGATTCTGACTAACGCCTGTACGAACGCCTGAACATCTGGCACGGCTGCCAGACGTTTGTGCAACAAGACAGACAGAGCAGATATCTGTCCTTTTAAAGAACTAGCTAACAGACCTTTCTCCAATCCCTCTTGGAGAAAGGAAAGAATCCTTGGAATCCTAATTTTACTCCATGAGTAACCCTTGGATTCGCACCAATAGAGATATTTCTGCCATATCTTATGGTAAATTCTCCTGGTTACAGGCTTTCTAGCCTGAACCAGAGTAACTGATAACTGATTCCGAAAACCTACGCTTAGATAGAATCAAGCGTTCAATCTCCAAGCAGTCGATTGCAGAGAAACTAGGTTTGGATGTTCGAATGGACCTTGTACTAGAAGGTCCTGTCTCAAAGGTAGCTTCCATGGTGGAGCCGATGACATGTTCACCAGGTCTGCATACCAAGCCCTGCGTGGCCACACAGGAGCTATTAGAATTACCGAAGCCTTCTCCTGTTTGATCCTGACTACTAGCCTGGGGAGGAGAATAGATGGAACGACCAAGGCGCCACTAAGGCATCTACCAATGTTAACTGGGCAAAAACCTCCGGGTGAAGTTCCCACACCCCCGGATGGAAAGTCTGACGACTCAGATAATCCGCCTCCCAGTTGTCTACTCCTGGGATGTGAATTGCAGATAGATGGCAGGAGTGATCCTCCGCCCATTTGATGATCTTGGATACTTCTCTCATCGCCAGGGAACTCTTTGTTCCTCCTTGATGATTGATGTACGCTACAGTCGTCATGATGTCCGACTGAAATCTTATGAATTTGGCCTCCGCTAGTTGAGGCCAAGCCAGGAGCGCATTGAATACCGCTCTCAGTTCCCAAATGTTTATCGGGAGAAGAGATTCTTCCCGAGACCATAGACCCTGAGCTTTCAGAGAGTCCCAGACCGCGCCCCATCCTAAGAGACTGGCGTCGGTCGTGACAATGATCCACTCTGGTCTGCGGAAACTCATTCCCTGAGACAGGTGATCCTGAGACAACCACCAGAGGAGCGAGTCTCTGGTTTCCTGGTCCATTTGTATCTGGGGAGACAAATCTGCATAATCCCCATTCCACTGCTTGAGCATGCACAGTTGCAATGGTCTTTAGATGAATTCTGGCAAAAGGGACTATGTCCATTGCCGCAACCATTAGACCGATAACCTCCATGCACTGAGCCACAGAAGGCTGAGGAATGGCATGAAGAACTCGACAAGCATTTGAAAGTTTTGACTTCCTGACCTCCGTCAGAAAGATTTTCATTTCTACCCAGTCTATTATTGTTCCCAGGAAGGGAACCCTTGTGACCGGGGACAGAGAACTTTTTTCTACGTTCACCTTCCACCCGTGAGACCTTGGAAAGGCTAGAACAATATCCATATGAGCCTTCGCTTTGTGGAAGGACGATGCCTGAATTAAGATGTCGTCTAGGAAGGCGAACCTTAGGAACTGATGGTGAACTTTGTGGATCGGAATATGCAGGTATGCATCCTTTAGGTCCACGGTAGTCATATATTGACCCTCCTGGATCATTGGTAAAATTGTTTGAATTGTTTCCATTTTGAATGATGGAACTCTGAGGAATATGTTTAGGATCTTTAAGTCCAGAATTGGCCTGAACGTTCCCTCCTTTTGGGAACTACAAACAGGTTTGAGTAAAAACCCAGTCCTTGTTCTGCTTTTGGAACTGGGTGTATCACTCCCATTTTTTAAAAGGTCTTCTACGCAATGAAAGAATGCCCGTCTCTTTGTCTGGTCTAAAGACAAGCGAGACATGTGAAACCTTCCCTTTGGAGGAAGGTCCTTGAATTCTAGGAGATACCCCTGAGAGACAATCTCTAAAGCCCAGGGGTCTAGGACATCTCTTGCCCAAACCTGAGCAAAGAGAGAGAGTCTGCCCCCTACCAGATCCGGTCCCGGATCGGGGGCTATCTTTTCATGCTGATTTGGTAGCAGCAGCAGGCTTCTTGGCCTGTTTCCCCTTGTTCCAGCCTTGCAATGGTTTCCATGCTGGTTTGGGCTGGGAAGTGTTACCCTCTTGTCTAGAGGCTGTAGAGCTAGGAGCCGGTCCGTTCCTGAAATTGCGAAAGGAACGAAAATTAGACTTATTTTTTGCTTTGAAAGGTCTATCCTGTGGAAGGGCATGGCCCTTTCCCCCAGTGATGTCTGAAATAATCTCTTTTAATTCTGGCCCGAATAGGGTCTTACCCTTGAAAGGAATAGTAAGCAATTTTGTTTTGGACGACACATCCGCTGACCAAGATTTTAGCCAAAGCGCCCTGCGCGCCACAATTGCAAAACCTGAATTTTTCGCCGCTAATTTAGTTAATTGAAAAGCGGCATCTACAATAAAGGAATTAGCCAACTTCAGTGCGTGAATTCTGTCCATGACTTCATCAGTCTCCTTCTGGAGCGAATTTTCTAGTTCATCGAACCAAAAAGACGCCGCCGTGGTGACAGGAATAATGCACGAAATTGGTTGAAGAAGGAAACCTTGCTGAACAAAATTTTTATCAAGCAACCCTTCTAATTTTTATCCATAGGATCTTTGAAAGCGCAATAGTCCTTCTATTGGAATAGTTGTGCGCTTAGCTAACGTTGAAACTGCCCCCTCTACCTTAGGGACCGTCTTGCCATGCGTCCCTTCTGGGGTCAACAATGGGGAACATTTTCTTAAATATAGGAGGGGGAACAAAAGGAACACCTGGCTTCTCCCACTCCTTAGTCACTATATCTGCCATCTTAGGTATCGGAAACGCATCAGTGTGTATTGGGACCTCTAGGAAATTGTCCATTTTACACAATTTTTCTGGGATCACCAAAGGATCACAATCATCAAGTGCAGCTAGGACCTCCTTAAGTAGGGCGCGGAGTTGTTCTAGCTTAAATTTAAATGTTATAGTATCAGGCTCTGCCTGCTGAGAAACTTTTCCTGTCAGAAATTTCTCCCTCAGACAGGCCCTCCCTCACCACCAAGTCAGCTTGATGTGAGAGCACTACAGATAAATTATCCTCTGCGTCTGCTTGCTCATTTTCTGTGTTTAAAACTGAGCAATCATGCTTCCTAGGAAAGGCTGGCAGTTCGGATAAAAAATGCTAATTGTTGCATAGTAATCGCAATTGGTGCGCTAGATGTACTGGGCATCGCCTGCGTGGGCATAGCTGGTGTTGACACAGAAGGAGAGGAAAGCAAGCTATCTTCACTACCTTCAGCTAAAGAATCATCTTGGGCTATATTTTTAAGTGTGATTGTACTGTCCTTAAGCTGGTTGGACGCTATGGCACACTGCACACATAAATTTAATGGGGGAACCACCTTGGCCTTTGGACATACAGAACATAGTCTATCTGAAGATTCAGACATGTTTGACAGGCTTAAACAGAAATACAATGCAATAAAAATTATTTTTGACAAAAACGTTACTGTCTCTTTAAATAATAGAAGAACACACATTATTACTGAAACATCAAAAAACCATGAAATAAACATCCGATTTTAATGAAATTTTCACCACAGAGCCTTAATGCTTTGAAAAGATTGCACACAAATTTTCAGACCAATTAACCCCTTAATGCCCAAACCGGAGCTAATAACAGTTATTAACCGGTTAACACACTACAGTACTAGCCCCAGCTTCTCCTGTAGCCTTTACCTTTCTTAGGGATTATTTTAGTAGGAAATGAGTCCTTTCTGATGCCCCACATGAAGCTGCATGGACTGCCTAGGCAAAATCAACTGCGCAATTGAGGCCTGAAAATGAGGCCTCCTCCCTCTTCATTCCAGAGTGGAGGGGCCTTTCTGACTAGATTTAGGTGTCCAAATAAGTGCCAGGCCGAAATTAAACCCCAAAAGTGTTTTAAAGTCTGAAAAAACACCCTATTTATAGTGAAAAACATGCTAAAAAGCAATCGATTTTAAAGCCCACAATAGTGTCAACCAGCATAGAGCCCTAAATATAAGCCATCATTTTATACAGAGTCTAAGAAAAATGGCTTACCTATCCCAGAAGGGAAAACTGACAGTCTTCTAGCATTACTTGGTCTTGTTAGAAAAGTGACTGATCATACCTGAAGCAGATAAGCCTGCAAACTGTTCCCCCCAACTGAAGTTCTCTGGTTTCAACAGTCCTGCGTGGGAACAGCAATGGATTTTAGTTACTGGTGCTAAAATCATACTCCTCTTTAACAGAAATCTTCTTCATTTTCTGTTGCAGAGTAAATAGTACAAACCGGCACTATTTTAAAATAACAAACTCTTGATAGAAGAAATAAAAAACTACAACTAACACCACATACTCTTTACCACCCCCGTGGAGATGCTACTTGTACAGAGCGGCAAAGAGAATGACTGGGGGGCGGAGCTAGAGGGGGAGCTATGTGGACAGCTCTGCTGTTGTGCTCTCTTTGCCACTTCCTGTAGGGAATGAGAATATCCCACAAGTAAGGATGAAGCCGTGGACCGGACACACCAATGTAGGAGAAAATGAAATCATGAAGATTTGGATTTGGGATGATTCATCTGAAACTCTAAGGAAACAGGTCCATGATCTGATAGAAAGATAGGCATTATTTCAGCTTTTACTTTCTGTGTACATAGTCTTTCATCGATTAGAAAGAGGTCGATTCTTGATAGTGTTTTGTGGGCTTTAGATAAGCAGGTAAAGTCTCTTGCATCGGGATTCTGGATTCTCCAGATGTCCCTGATGTCCAAATTATGCATAATCTTAGTGAGCAATTTAGTTTCTAAGTTATCCTTTTTGCATTTTAGTTGTTTAGTGTTCTGCCTACATCTATCCAGGGGACAGTGCGGGGCCATGTTAAAGTCCCCTCCAAAGATCAGATATCCTTCAGAGTAGAAGAGAACTTTTGATTGTAATGAGTTCCAGAACTCTAAGTCAAGAACATTGGGTGTATAAATGTTGCAAAGCGTAAATACCGATTTTATTCATTTTAATTTTTAAGATCACAAATCTCCCCTCTTGGTCCGCCCATATTTGAATGACTTCAGTGTTGATCTTCTTCCCCACTAATATAGCCACCCCTCTTTTCCTCCGGAGCTTGGTGAGGCAAAGACTTCTTTCACCCAGGATGTTCTGAGCTTCATGGCTTCCTCCAGGGTTAAGTGTGTTTCCTGGAGGAATACTATGTCAGCATCTTTCTCAAATGGGTGAGGATTGATTTCCTTTTAATGGGGGTGGTAATACCTCCCACATTCCAGGAGATTATTTTAAAATTTGCCGCTAGGTTGGCCATTCATACAGACCAAGGGAGATATAATGAAAAAAATACAACCAAAAAAAATAAATAAATAAAATAATAGGGAAGGGATTTCTTATTGTGTGAACCACTATTATAGAAGAAAAAAAGAAAAAAAAAAAAAAAGAAAGAGAAACAGATAGTAAGGTTATTCTGCAATGTGCTAACCTTGCTCATTATTGCTCTGGGAGATATAAATCCCACAGAAGCTTTTCTGCATCTTGTGCATTATCAAAAAGATGGGTTTCCTCTCTAACAACTACTTTTCATTTTGCGGGGTATATGATTGAGGCTTGATAACCTTGTTGTATGAATTTAGTGCAAGTTGGGGCTTAGCTTCTCCTCTTTGATGCTGTCTCAGCTGAATAGTCTTGAAATAAGAGAATTTTGGCATCCCTGATAGTGATGGGCTGATAATTACGGAAGTGATGGAGTATTGTGACCTTATCCTGAAAATTAAGCAATTTTGCTATTACAGGTCTGGGTCTACTGTTTCCTTTACTATCTGTCAGGGGTTTCCCTATTCTATGTGCTCTTTCAACAGTTATCTGATGGTGAGAGGAAGGTAGTTTAAGGAGAGAGACTAGTGTTTCTGAGATAAATGTACTTAGGTCTTCAAATTGTTTCTCCTCAGGTACCCCAATTATTCATATATTATTCCTTCTTAAACGATTTTCAAAATCCTCAATTTTTTCCTGCATTTTAGAGATATTTGCCTTAGTGGCATCTAAGCTTGAGCTCTGTGTTGTTGTGAGATCTTCAAGATCCGACACCCTTTGCTCTACTTCATTTATTCTGCTAGCAAAGTGTCTGATTTCCTGGGATAGTGAGATGATATCCTGTTTTATCTCTGATTTGAGTGCCTCAAATTTGGGGGTTAATGCCTCTGAATTGTTGGTTACTAAGGTTTGAATATTGGTCATTTTGTTTATAGGTGCTATGTTTGCTGTAGCCAGATGTACGTCTGTCGAGATATCAGAGGTCGCTTTAGTTCTTTTATCCCTGTGCTTGGCTGCCATGTCTGGTGAGGGAGTCCTAGTGTGAGTGTGAAGAAATTTGTCCATGTGCCATGTGATCAATACGTGCGAGAGGGGAGAATTGGGGAAAATTCAATTATTAGGGGAGAATCCTCCCTGTGACATGAAGGGGGAAAAAAAAAGGAGGGATAGGAACGAAAACCGTGAGGAGAGGGGGTGAGATGTGAGCAGGAACATAATTGGGGAAGAAAACAAAAAAAGCAGAGAATTGATGAAAAAATTTAAGTGAAGGGGATTCACTAGACCAGCCACTGGCGGTGGCACTGGGTAGAGAGAGACAATTAGCAACAAGAGGTGCTTTAAGAATTGTGTTTGAGGTCTTTAGTTGATCTTTTGTGGGTTCAAGAAGCCCCCCCCCCCTTCTGTGAAGGATGGGGCAACAGAGAATATCTTTTCAAAAGATTCACAGAAGCACTCTAAGGCTTAGGGATGATTATTGAGGACTCAATTATATAGAATATAGTAAAAAAAAGAAGTGGAGGTAAGCCTCCTTTATACAGAGACCTTGGATTGGGAATTACATTTATTTTTTTTCTCCTTCCTCTCCCTTTCTTCCCACCCTCCTTCCCCTTCCCCTCCTCTTCCCCTCCCTCATTATCAAAAAAAAAAGAAGAAAGAGGAGAGTAGGAAGTTGTATCAGGCGTTTAAGATTTCTCTGTTGTCTGTTGGAGGTTGTTTTATATCACATCAGCTGGGGGGTTCAGTCTAGTGTTCTGTAAAGTTAATGAAGCTGGCCCTCAGATAGTGATGTAAACTTTAAAGCTCTCTTATTACTTCAATAGTGATAATTTAAGTTATATATGTATTCAGAATAAGAGGACTAAGCTATTAAACTTTGCTCTAGAACCCAGATACTGAATGTAGGCCAACCTGTAGCTAGGAGATACCACATATAGAGCATTGATTTCTCTTAATTTTCACCTAATCCCCCTCTATCCACACTACCCCCAGAACACACCTGCTGTTTGAAATTTGAAACGTTTTTAGAGAGAATGTAAAAAGAGGGGGGCTAACGTAGGTGTGGTAAGAAGGACATTTGTATCCCAGTGAACTAGAATCCTTTAAATAGAGATTGCGGCAAGAGATCAATATACGTTGGCAAGATTATATAGGGTCTGTCTCAGACCCGGTTATAAGTAATGATTCTGTAATTTCTAGAGCCAGCACAAGAGGTTTGGTGGAAGAAAAAAAAAAAAAAGATTACATACAAACATAGCTCACAGTTCACAGAAACATTCTAAGACTCTAAAAAAAGAAAGTACTTTAGTTCTCTTTTATATAGAAGAGTGTATGAGAGATCTTATTGAACAAACAGACAAAGAAAGTGTCCTTTTTTTCCCTCTTTTTTTCCCCTCTCTTCCTCTCTTCCTCTTGGGCAGAAAAAGAGGAATAAATGCAGAGGGATGAGGCACTGAAACTTGTTTAAGACTGGGACAGATTCATAGCAGTCCTGTGTCAGTTCCAATTCTTTTTACTTTATTTTATTTCTTTTCCCCTTCCCTTCCTTTGAAGGTCCCTTCCTATAGTTTTATCCTACCCCGTGTTAGAATTGGCCAGGTATATGCGGTGTGAGAGGTTGGGTGGTAGTTTAGTGTTACCAGAGTAAAGGCCATGTACAGTACTTTACTAAGACACCGGTATTTCAATCAGATAAATATAAGACAGTACCTTATATGTACAATGGAACATTGAAAAGGCCCTTACGTATAGCCGGGCCCGCAAGATCTCCAGATGAGTCCAATTAAATAAGGGTACTGGAGGTGGGTTCACCCTGGTTTAGATGAATTGTCACGCAGGAGTTTGCTCCATCTACCCCTAGCAGCGGTATAGGGAGAAGCCAAAAAACGGCTTTCTGCTTGTTGGATGACTTCTCCCTCTGACTTCCGGTGGTATTTGTGAGTTGTACAGAAGTTCCTTCAGGTCGGGGTCCCCAGCCTGCAGATCACAGTCCCATCTTCTTCTTCCGTAAAACCCTCTTCCCACGCAACACCAGTGGGAGAAGAGGGATGATAAGACACAGAGTGTAGTTCCAGACCAGAAGGACAGAGGTATGTTGGATGTGCGGTGTGTAGAGGATCTAAGTCGAACCTCCGCTCGCAACACCGGTGGGCGGAGGAATTTAGGTACGGCAGCCAACTTCTGAAAAGTTCCCTTCCGATGGTTACGGTCAGCAGTCAGGTGCTGCACAGAGGTCCCTCTTGCCTGATAGCCTCAGTCATCAAGCTTCAGTCTCCCGTTATCAGGTATTCCCCTCTCGCACAGCACTGGTGGGAGAGGGGAACCGTAGAGGCATGGAATATAGTTGTAGTACAAGGATACACAGAGTTGACAACCCTTAGATAGAATTTTCCAGGAAATGACCAGTTGGTGCGGTGGACGGCACCTCGGGGGTTCCAGTGACAGCGTAATGATCTATCAGGGCATGTAATTTTAAACAACTTTCAAATTTATATTTATCACAAATTTTGTTTTTTTTTCTCCTGGTATTCTTAGTTTATAGCTAAACCTAGGTAGTCTCATATGCAAATTTTTTAGATCTTGAAGGCCGCCTCTTATGTGAATGCATTTTGACAGTTTTTCCCCACTAGATGGTGTTAGTTCATGTGTTTCATATAGATAACATTGACGCACATGAAGTTACCTAGGAGTCAGCACTGATTGGCTAAAATGCAAGTCTGTCAAAAGAACTGAAATAAGGGGGCAGTTTGCAGAGGCATAGGTACAAGGTAATCACAGAAGTAAAAAGTGTATTATTATAACTGTATTGGTTATGCAAAACTGGGGAAGGAGTTATAAAGGGACTATCTATATTTTTAAACAACAATTCTGGTGTTGACTGTCCCTTTAACAGTATTATCTAAAAGACTTTTGCGGGTCATATAAGGGGCCAAATCATGAACAATCTTACTTTCCATTTAATATACTGATACTGAGCCCTAAACAAATATAAAGTGAGTACATCCAAACATATCTTCTTAATTCCCATAAACGAATAAAGATCCATGTTGTTTCTCACACTCCTACCCATCTACATTGTAAGTTCACGGGGCTCCCAAATTCCCCCTGTATTTGTTTGTTAAATTTTGTCTTGTGTCTCATATTGTACTGTCCTTTTATCTTTGTTACCCATGGACAGCGCTGTGGAATCGATTGGCGCGTTATAAATAAATAATAATAAAAATAATAATAATGTTACAAAGACAATAAAAAGTACAAACCTCAGTTGCTCTCACTAGATAAGCTGACTTTACTACTGACTTATTACTGTACAGGTAGACATTTTATTTCAATATAAGCATCAACAGTGTATTATGCATCTGTTTTGTAAAGGGACAGTCAAGTAAAAAAAAAACTTTCTTGATTTAAATAGAGCATGTCATTTTAAAAAAACTTTCCAATTTACTTTTATCACCAATTTTGCTTTGTTCTCTTGGTATTTTTAGTTGAAAGCTAAACCTAGGAAGTTCATATGCTAATTTCTTAGACCTTGAAGACCGCCTCTAATTTAAATGCATTTTGACAGTTTTTCACCACTAGAGGGGGTTAGTTCATGTGTTTCATATAGATAACATTGAGCTAATGCATGTGAATTTACCAAGGAGTGAGCACTGATTGGCTAAAATGCAAGTCTGTCAAAAGAACTAAAATAAGGGGACAGTCTACAGAGGCTTAGATACAAGGTAATTACAATGGTAAAATGTTTATTATTATAACTGTGTTGGTTATGCAAAACTGGGGAATGGGTAATTAAGGGATTATCTATCTTTTTTAAAACAAAAAAAATTCTGGTGTTGACTGTCCCTTTAAATTAAAATCATCTTACATAAGTTGAGGTCGGTGATTTAATTTTATATTGTTTACATTTTCTCCACCTCTTACTTCTATGTTTTATATTCCCATCTTTTTCTATTTTATACTCCTTTAATTCTGACTCTTATTTTACAATTTCCTTCATTTCTACATTATTTTTTCCTTATAGCATAAACCATTGTTATTTCTTTCAAACCAACTTTCCTCAGCCAATACTCTTGACTGGAGGCCTCGCATGCAGCATTGGCTGCCATAATTTAACATTACATAAAAAGATGTTCAATTGTTCATGCAGTCTTGTCCCCAGGACTTTGTCAATCATCACAAACAAATAATTCTAGGATGTTTGACACCCATAAACTTTGAGGTTCTAGACAGGCAAGAAGCAGCGGTCATAACAAATTGGGGCCTAAGTAACTATATATGACTATTTAATTCACCTCACAGTTGATGTTGGTACTTCACTAGGAAAATGTGATGAATTGTGATAGATAGAGATAGAGACAACTAAAAGATGAAAGGAGTAAAAAAAAGAGGAAAGGTAGAATAAAATGGATGGCAGCGGCACAATTGCATCAATAAAAGGGGGGGGGGTGAGGCAGAATAAAAAGTAATTAAAGGAAATTTAATAGTTGAAGGTATTAGTTGTATATCTGAGACCTAATTGAAGCAATAGGTAGAATTTAAATAGATATTATTTCAGAAAGATGGTAGAAATAATTGGCAGATGTAGTGAATGATATGAAGAAATCTGTACAATTACATTGAGAAACAAGAAAATTTAAATGAAAGAATGTAAACAATTGCATATAAATGGGGAAATTGCATGGATAAATAGGAAAAGTAATTTTATATAATTATAATAATTAAATGTAGAAAGCATGTAATTAAATAGTCGAACAAGGATAAGAAATGGATACTAATATATATTAAAATAGAATGAAGGCTGTATCAGAACTGAAAGAAAGAGAATTGCTAAAACAAAATAATTATATATAAAATGGGGTAAAAAATAAATAATAGTATTGAGGTTATTCCCTGCCTCCCTCTGGTCATGGGTGCCGCCATATTGAAATCTAGTTTTCACTGCATTCCTGTGCTGACAAGTTTGCTCATGTGCAGCAACTCTCCTTCAGATAGCTACATTGAAACCTAAGTTCCAAAATGGTGACACCCATAAATTGAGGGAGCTGCTTTAAATGTGTTTAATAATAAATAAAATTGGTAAATGAGAGAGTATAGCACCAGTTTTATGCAAAATGGCACAAGGCTCAGTTTAAATACATAAGTTATGAGGGGTTTTTTTCCATCGTGTGACCACAAGTTAAAGGGACATAATACTCATATGCTAAATCACTTGAAACTAATGCAGTATAACTGTAAAAAGCTGACAGGAAAATATCACCTGAGCATCTCTATGTAAAAAAGGAAGATATTTTACCTCACAATTTCCTCAGCTCAACAGAGTAAGTTCTGTATAAAAAGTTATACTCAGTTACTGCCCAGCTGCAGGTAAAAAAAAAAAAAAAAAAAATGAAGAAATGAACTGCAACCAATCAGCATCAACAGTGCTGAGGTCATGAACTCTTTTACTGTGATCTCATGAGATTTCACTTAACTCACATGAGATTTCATTGTAAATTTCCTTACACTGAATAGGGAAATAACATGAGTGCACAAGGCTCCATCCTTCAGCTGTCCCGGGACAGACATACTGATTTGCTGCTTAGAAGTCCTTTACAATAGGATGTGGCTACTGAGAAACTTTTGAGGTAAAATATCTTTCTTTTTTACATAGAGATGTTCAGGTGATATTTTCTAGTCAGCTTTTTACAGCCTATGCTGCATCACATTCAAGTGTTTAAACATTTGGGTATTATGTCCCTTTAAGCTCTACTGATTTGGTATTACAAGTTGTCAGTTAACTTGTTTTACAGAAACATTTTAAGTGTGCCACATATGTAGCGCATTCTATAAACTCTAAATGGAGTGCATAAAGTATAGTGCCCCCTTAGTTCTCTTATATTGCAAGTCCTTGATAACGTGTAGCTTGGACTCAGTTTCTAAGATTATATCTACTATCTTTATAAATAGTTCATATTATTAGTGCTTTTTATTGCACTTTCTAGGAAACCATGAAATAATACAAGGTTAAATTAAAGCTTAATGAATGAGGGACAAAGGGTTACTATTGCATAGAGATAAGGTATATGACAAGAGTTATGGGAAGTTAAAGGGTTAATGGTGTGTGCAGTGTGTGCCCTAATCATATGTGTTAGAGCCTAGTGTATATATTTGTGTGTTGAATCTAAAATGTATAAGTAAACAAATATGTAAAATATACAGCAAATAAATAAAAACAACTCCATCACCTTAGCAGAGGGAGCATTATAGACCAGCTTTCAGCATCTGAGATACCCAACAGGAATTATTATAGTGAATAAGATAATAGAAATCCATTAACCTAAGGAAATTAGTAAGATAAAATGGCATTTACTATCTCAATATGAATTACTGCAGCAAACATGATACGCTTACAGTGTGTGTGTATATATACTGTGTGTGTATATATATATATATATATATATATATATATATATATATATATATACATACACAAGATGAGGTACAGCACTGTATTGCCAAAAACTTTTTTACTTTTTTCAAGTGCTCGTAGACTTACAGGGTTCTGCTAACCCCATTCTTTATCCAAGAAAATAGGAGTAGTCTCAGCACTACTTAATCAAAGTGAATCCTTTTATTGAGGTGTAGAGGATAAAACACAGCAACGTTTTGGACCTACATAGCCTTTGCTCATGAGTAAGGGCTATGTAGGCCCGAAACGCTGCTGTATTTTATCCTCTACACCTCAATAAAAGGATTCACTTTGATTAAGCAGTGCCAGGACTACTTCTATTTTCTTGGATTATATATATATATATATATCTATACTATAATCGCGTTTGTAACGCATCCTTCGCCAGTTGCCCCCGCATCCTCAAAGGAATGTTGGCAGTGCGAGGCAGCCGAAAGAATTTTGGCTGTGAGCACAGCCAAAAGAATTCACCTGGATGCTATTTTTGGAATCCACCGGAGGAATCCACCGAAGGTCTTCCAGGCGGGTCCATCATCTTCTTTCTTCTTCCACGGCGAAGGCGGCGTGGAACAGAGGAGTGGAGCGGTCTTCCCAGATGTGGCGATCTTCGGCGTGGGCGGTCCTCGGCGGCGTAGAGGCTCCTCTTCATACGATCGTCTGCCACACACTGAAGATTAAATGCAAAGTACCCCATATTTATTGGGGTATTTTGCATTCCTATTGGCAGATTTTTTAAATCAGCCAATAGGATGAGAGCTAATGAAATCATATTGTCTGATTTGAACAGCCAATAGAATTTCAGTAGCTCTAATCCTATTGGCTAATTACAAAATTTCAGCCAACAGGAATGCAAGGTACCCCAAATTGATTGTCGTACCTTGCATTCAATCTTCAGTCTACGACAGACATTGGATGAAGTGGAGCCTCCATGCCGCCGAGGAACGCCTCCAAGGCCTCCGAGGACCGCTGCTGAGGATCCAGGCGCCGCCTTCACTCCGGATAAAGATGATGGATTCGTCTGGAAGAAGACCTTCTCTGCCGGACTTCAGGAACAGGGAGTACCTATTTGGGGTTTAGGGTTAGGCTTTTTTATTTTAATTTTTGGGGTGTTTTTTTTTTAGATTGGGGGGTTTTTTTGGGCTTGAAAAAGAGCTGGTTGCCCTTTTAAGGGCAGTAAAAGAGCTGAATGCCCTTTTAAGGGCAATGCCCATACAAATGCCCCTTAGGGGCAATGGGTAGTTTATTTTTTTTAATGTTAGTTTTTTTATTTTTGGGGGTTTGGTGGGTGGGGTTTTTTTACTGTTAGGGGGGATTTTTTAGAGGTAAAATAGCTGTTTAACTTAGGGCAATGCCCTACAAAAGGTCCTTTTAAAGGCTATTGGTAGTTTAGTATTAGATTAGGGGGTGTTTTTATTTTGGGGGGGGTATTTTTATAGGTTTATTTTTTTTTATTTTGGATACCTTTGTTTATTTTTTTCTGTGATTTTAGTTATTTGGTTTTTTTTGTAACTTTAGCTTGGGGGGTTTTAGTTTTTAAACACAGACTGCCCTCTATTGCCTAGTGTGTATATGTGTATATGTGTATATATATATATATATATATATATATATATATATATATATATATATATATAAATTGAGTCTTACTAAAACACTGCTATTATCTCTTTAATTACATAATTATTCCACTCCACCTCAAGGTATCCATTTAATGTATGTAAATATAGATTATAAATATAGATAAAAAAAGATTTGGAAAATGATTGTCATTTCAAATTTTCAATGCATATTTTATCTAGGATTTTCTGAATTATTTATGGATTTAAATGCTTTCACTTTTCCATTTACACTATTCAGAATACTTTACAAACCTGAATCTAACATTGCTATTTTAATAACCACTTCACTGCTAAAGATAATCTGCAACATCAAAATCTTATCTCACTTTCAGTGGGTTTTAGAGAAATTGATACAAAACCTATGAGACCTTTTACTAATAAGAATGGGCATGAGGTCCCACACCTGCTAACTGTCTTTTGTATTTGTGTTTAAAGAGGCATGAAACTCTCACATTTTGTATTCAAAAGCTTCACTTTAATTTTTTGTACCCCTGAAAAAGCAACTGCAAATGTAAAGATTAAAAATTGTACTTTACAATCATTTTTACAAAAATTATTATTATATCATCATTATTTTACCTGGTTTCTTATAAAAATGAAAATTGACAAATGACATCAACCAGTTCTTAAACAATTTAAATTTACTTATTAAATTGCACATTTATTCCTTAATTCATATTAACATATAAACCTAAAATTAATTCAATAAAATCATATAAATATTTAAAAATCATATTAACCGTAATATTTACTATGGTGTGAGCGGACATGATCCGATATAGCGGATCATGTCCGCTGCACATCGATAAGTGCCAACTGCATACGCTTGCACTGGCATTTATCATTGTGAACTGCTGGTGCAATGCCGCCCACTGTAAATTCGCCGCTAGAAGGGGGTGTCAATCAACCCGACATTAATACTGTACACAACCTGAATTGATTAATACTTTGCATTTCAAAGTTAACAAAACCAATGAAAACTAGGCCATAGTCTTCCACCAGCAGAATTTAAACTTAAAGGGAGAGTAAAGTCCAAATTAAACACAACTAGATCGGATAGAGCATTACATTTTAAGCAACTTTACAATTTACTTCTATTATTATTTTTGCATAGATCTCTTGGTAATCCTTGTTAAAGAGCAAACCTAGGTGAGCTTGGGAGCGTGCACGTGTCTTTAGCCATCTGGTAGCAGAGTTTGCAACATTATTTATTGGAATGTTATAAATGGTTGCAAACACTGCTGCCATAGACTGCAAAGACAAGTGCACGCTCCTAAGCTTCCATCAGCCTGTCTAGCTTTATTGTTCAACAAAGGATACCAAAGGAACAAAGCAAATTTGGATAATAGAAATAACTTAGAAAGTTGTTTTACATCTCATGCTCTATTTGAATCATGGACGTTTAATTTTGACTTTACTGTGCTATTAAATATGTATGGAGGCAGGTGCGTTTGCTTTGTTTGCCCTTCATGTAATTCACTTTTTTTGTTTTTTGTTTTTTTCACCACTGCCTCCAGGGAGCTTACAGTGCACCCTGCAGGATTCAGAATCCTGACCTATCTACATACTACAAAGTGATTGCTTCCTCACTGTTCATTTATTTTTGAGATACAGAAAAAACATTGAAGAATCTTTTCAAGAGTTATATCCCTGAACAGAGACAGAAAAAAAGCAAAACTTTATAACCCAATATTATTCTTAAAAAAACTTAAATAGTGTTGTTAATGCATTTCTCAGTGCAGTACTTAAAGGGACAGTCTACACCAGAATTTTTATTGTTTAAAAAGATAGATAATCCCTTTATTACCCATTCCCTAGTTTTGCACAACCAACACAGTTATATAAATACACTTTTTACCTCTGTGATTACCTTGTATCTAAACCTCTGCAAACTGCCCCCTTATTTCATTTCTTTTGACAGACATCCATTTTAGCCTATCAGAGCTGGCTCACCAGAAGTCTACGTGCATGAGCACAGTATTATCTATATGACACACATGAACTAACACCCTCTAGTGGTGAAAAACTGTCAAAATGCCCTGAGAGAAGAGGCGGCCTTCAAGGGCTTAGAAATTAGCATATGAACCTCCTAGGTTTAGCTTTCAACTAAGAATACCAAGAGAACAAAGCAAAATTGGTGATTAAAGTAAATTGGAAAATTGTTTAAAATAACATTCTCTATCTGAATCATGAAAGTTTATTTTGGACTAGACTGTCCCTTTAAAGGAACATTAAAGGAACATTCCGGTCAAAATTTAAATGCACATAGATGAATTACCTCTTCGAATAGAAACAAATGTGCAATATAGATGTATTGGCAAAAATTATTCTAGTAAAAGTTATCACTGTTTTAGTGTTAACATTTTTCTTTGCATGTGCACGTGAAGTATAAATAGATATTCTCACAGCACCGGCAATTTAAATACTGCAGTTGTTTAGATAATCAGTGGGGCTTGTATCATGTCAGCACTTAACAAATTGAGTCATTACCAGATGTTAAAAGCACCTTAGGCTCTCTGAGCAAGTGCTGTGCTTAAAATGCTGGTGCACGGTGCATACTTAAATACACTTTTGAAACAGCGATAGCTTTCATTAGAAACATTTTTGCTAATGCATGTATATTACAAAAATGCTTCTATTCAAAACTACAATGAATCCATGTAAAGTACATTTTTGGCTGGAATGTCCCTTTAAATACCTTTTTACAGTGTTTTCTACTTTCTGCTATATTGCAATAAATGAGCATGATAAGTTAATGTAAAAAAAGACAACGCAAAAAAACACTTTGCTGCAATTGTTTTTTAATAACCAAACTTCACTGACCACTTGCATTATGTAGAGTAGCCAATCAGGACTCTTTTCTAGAGCTGTTCTTTAAAAACATTTTGAAAATTCTTCATCTATGTTTATACTTTTTGTGGGCACACAATATTAATGTACTTAAGAAGTATTACACCTACTTTTTTGAGATGTTAACCCCAACTATTTCCACTATTTTATTATGGGCAGGACTGCTGCTAACAACTCCATGGATAACCAAGGCTGTATAATGGCCTAGATTGAATCATTTGTTGGGAAAATGATGCAAGATCTCAACTTGTAGAATTCACAGCCTTGTCATATCTGTGAGTTATTATTCACTCTTCATTATAATCAAAGTAACACAGCATCTATCAGCATCTACCGTTCCCCTTTTGGGGGATAGAGAGTGCTCCACCGTGAAGGATGCTGGCGTAAAAAAAAACACACCAGTAAAAGCTTGCAGAACAGACAAATTATAATGAAAACTAAAACTCTTTTAAAAAAAACAACAACAAAAAACAGTCCCTGCTAACATATATAATGAAACGAGACACCTTATCAGCTTTGAAATATGGAGACATGGCCTCAAGACAAGATATTTCACCGGGGAGATAGACTCATGATTTGTGCATTTTAGGCTTCTGTGTAGGTGAAGAATCCTGACCACACCTCTAGAGCGCACACAGCCAGCCCCTCATTCACATCTACAAAATACCTGAGACACCTTTAATTTTATCCAGCGTGACTTTTTTCATGTAACCAAACAGACATGCAAACATTCTGAAAATTCAAACATTTACATAACACATTTTGCAATTGCATTTTAAAAGTGTTGCGATTATCGTGTTTTCACACTGCTAGCGATTTGTGAGATATCACATATTTAGCACCTCATGTAACTAGAGAAGTTAAAGTATTGTTATCTAATAAAACTGTGAAAAACATAGGTAGATTGATGCTCAATAAATTGTGACCATGACCTCACCTCCAAAAGGGACAATTTATCATTGCGTCAATCTTGACATATTTGCTAGAGTCAATACGCTCACCAGACATCGCTGCCGTGAATTTTCATATACAACAGCCTTATTTATTTAAAAGTCTGTAAAAACATGCCCGTCAAGTACGGTGCGATGAGCATCGGACTGTTGATAAATAAGAGTCATCGATATTGCGGATATTTTTTCATTACTGTCCAAGAACAAGCACATTTCTCTAAAGCTAATCTTTTATTTTTCATCTGTTAATGTCCAAGAAATAGCTAGATTTACACCTGAACAAACAATAATATCTTATAGAAAGGTATTTATTTATTTATTTGTTATACAACAAATTCTGGTATGATATTTTCACGTAAATTCATGTGTATTTGTATTTCTAGAAATCATGATATGCCTATCTAATGATTTTTTCATTTTTTTTAAAATGATTATTAATGCTAGAATTTGTACATATATCTTTGCACATACGTGTATATATGTGTGTGTTATGTCAGAAATCTTTTGCAAACATATTTACATCTCCCTAAATTCCTTTTTTTTTGTTCTAAACAATGTTGTCTTTCATATCTCTGTGTTTATTTATACCATATGTATTTATTTGCAATCAATGGATATTTTAAGAGCTGGGTCAGTTTTCTCTCTAAAACTAGACTGCAATCAGGAAAGATTACACAGGTGCAAACACCACCCCTACACAGGTGTTAACAAAAATGTGCTGTCATTTAAGATGACATTTCTTAATGAAAATGAAATTCAAGAGAAGAAAGAAAACACTAAAAATAGCACGACAGTAAAGAGGTGATTTTAATTTCTGCTGTATCTGATTGATGACAGTTCGATATTAGGTAGACTATCCCTTTGAGCTATCAGTTTAAGATTATATTGAATCAAACATCATTTGATTATTAAAATCATTGTCAGAAATATTACACTGTGTGGCCTAATGTCATCATTCATGTTTATCTTTAATACTAATTTCACATATACATACTTTCAAAGTATAATACACAATGAGGCCTATGTATCAAATGTCTGTCGTCCTGATCCGACAGTGGGGATCAGGTCAGACAGACATCGCTGAATTCAGAGAGCAATACGCTC